>NW_027491130.1:0-191572 GCF_021521415.1 Bidens hawaiensis | reverse complement strand
AACCAAAAAATTAGATGAGTTTTAACATAAATCATAAAGAAACTGATTGTGAAACATCAAACAATCAAGAAAATAACCGAAGTAATAAACTTTAGAGAAAATGAAAACGGTTTTACTTCAGATTATATGATTAATTTTAATCAACTAGAAAAAAATAACAAGCTTAAATTCAAGCTTGACACAAAAAAACGGTTTTTTAATCAACCTAATCACTTACAGAGTTAGTCTCAAGAGCTTTCTCTAGAAAAAATAAGATTTTCTATTGCTTCAATACTGAAGAACTTTCAGTAGATATAAAAGATACTTTCGGAGAAGTATATCTACCTCTTCTAACTAAAGGAGAAATAGCAAAAAGACTTTTTGACTATGAAACCTGATGTTAAGAAGAACCATGAACATGGTGCATATAGGAGCAGTAAAAATTCTTCTAAAGGCACAATTTAGAGATGGAATTAATTTTCTTATAAAAAATGGCTCTAGTTGACAATAGAATTGTTACCAGACAAGATGCTCTTTTAGGAGAAGTACAAGGAAATTAGCATATGGAAAATTTATGTTTACCATATATCCTAAATTTGTCTTACATCGAGATTCAAAGATTTCGATAAAAACTTTAAGTTTCATACATCAGTGTGAAAGAACCGACCCTTATGGAACCGGGTAATAAAGTATTTACGATTAATTATTTAATTTCGTATGCTTTAACAAATAGTCTCATTCAATTGAGTATAAAGAGAAAGAGAGTATAACAATCGAAGATATATTCTTAGAAATTGGAACTGTCGAAGGAAGTAAATTTTCTGAACCATCACAGTTACAAGAAGATTCGGGCAATTAATATTGCTCGTAATAAACAACCTCTAGTGTCCCGACCTAGACACGGTTTTACTGGAAACCCTTTAAGAATAGGAGAATCCAGTTTTACTGAATCACAATTAATATGATCTATGTCTGAAAAGGTTGACAGATATGGTGAAATTCTTAAGGAAATAGCTGGGAAATGACATCGTCACAGCCAATCCATAAAAATTTAGAGCTTCTAAATGAAGAAATCATCTTAGAATAAGCTTCAATACATATTCTTCTTATAAGAATAGAGCAAGTTAAAGTAGATATTATGGACAAGTCATAAAACAAAAACTCTAAAAATAAAAGCTTTGAAAGAAGAAATTGTGGCTATTAAAAAGAAATATTAATAATCTCAAGGCTAGAAAAGCAATAATTTCTATAGCATGAGTCTAATAAAGATCGAAGAATCGATTAGAGAATTAATCAAAAAGGTAGAAGAATTAACTACCAACGAAGGCCTAGAAGCCATAGCGGCAAAAATTATCAAGATGTATCGGACAAAATTGATAAAATTAAAGAAGAAACGCCAAAACCCCGAAAAACATACAGAAAATACTTCTGAAGAGAAAAAGAGATTTCAAAAATACACTTTTCCCCAATTTTAAATGTTGGAAACCCTTAATTAGGAAGTTCTAAAAGTCCAAATGCATTGGAGTGGCCTTTCGGATCTACCTCAAAAGACTAATAAAAGTCAGATGAGAAATCCTAATCAAAAGATAAATCCAGAAATTAGAATGAATTATTCTAATCTTCAAAATATCTTTCAAAAATAAATGAGCTTCAAAATGACTTAAGCAGCCATCCATGTGATAGGCTTAAAAAACTAGATCTTTTGATGCAACAAAAAACGAAATTTCGAAAGAGAAATACAAGACCTTCAAAATAATAAAGCTATTTTGTCTTGTAAATAAATGAGTTCTATCACACAAAGATAAGAACAAATTTTTGACGAACAGCTGGAAAATTATTCAGCCGAACAAATACAAGAACCTCGTTCAACTCATGACCTTAAGTGATCAAGAGTGCGAAAAGAAATTTTCTGAAAATAAAAAATTAAAAGAAAAATATTTTCCCAGAAAACAAAGAAAAAATCTTTGCTATAAAAGAACCCGAAACTGAAGAAGAATATTCTTCGGAAGAAGAAGTTCCAAAATATAGGATGAATCAATCCAGCGCTGCTAGTAGTAGTAACCGCAAGCCATCCTACAGGAAAGAGAACACAAAATATGAATTCTCTATGCTCTATCATAAAAGGATACCAAATTCCGATAAAAATAATGGTAGTTCAACTGAAATTGGCACCATAAAAATTGATTGTATTTTTGATTTTAATCAAAGAAAAGAAACAATCGACAAATGGAATACTGAAATTAGTCTGATTATCCAGTCTAATCAAGAAGAATTTTCCAATGCCAAGGCCTTATGTTACTAATAGAACATAAGTCCGCAGGAATAGTCCAAGATTTTATTAAAGGAACAACTTGGAATGAAGAATTACATGGGGATGATCTCTTTGATCAAATTATCGATGCCATGTATATGATGTTCTTAGGTCTTGATTTTCTTACAAATAAAGATCATGATAATCAAAAATTGCTTGAAAAGGCAAGACAAATATTAACCTAATCACAACTTTATGATATATGTCTTTTAGATGACTTTACTTGTCTTTTTGAACAAAACTTATATAAGCTAAGCACAGGTGAATATCATTCTTGGATAGAAGTTTACCTAATGAAAATTCATATTGTTGGCGAAAAAGCTAAAGAACGATGGAATAAAGAAAAGAACGACTTAACAAAGCAATCACTAGGTTTTGCTACAAGAATTGTTAAAGAAGAAATTGCTGTTTACTGCGATTTTTCCAACAAGCAAAAACAGTTAAAAAGATTTAACAAAAATTGTTGTCATAAAATTGTTGTCAATTATCTTTTGGGTGTGATGAGGATAAAAACAAATATTTCAAAAAGAAATATAAAAGAAAATACAAAACTAAAAGAAGGTTTTGGAAACCCAAGAAAAGAAAATTCATCCCTGGAAAATACTTTTCAAAAGAAAAACCTAAGGTTTGTCCCCAAGGAAAAAAGAAACGTCATTGCTGGATCTGCGCGGAAGAAGGGCATTATGCCAACGAATGTCCTAATAGACAAAAGTTTCCGGAAAAGGTAAAACTCATTTATGAAGCAGAAATTGAAGGTTATTATCCTTCCGAAAATATTTTGATGACTATATGCAGGTATATTCATTTGAAATAACGTATGATTCATCTTCAAACAGTAGCAACAGCTCAAACATTTAAGAGATGAATAAAAATAAAACTTTTAATAGGGGGGGGGGGGGGAAGAAGACAAAATCCCAGAAAATAAAAATTTTTTTATTACAAAATGTTTGGGAGGTTTTCTAGATATTCTCTCGACATTGAGCATCTCAAGGGAACCAAGAACGTGCTGGCTGATTGCCTGACACGAGACTTTCAATAAACGTGAAAACTATTCACACCTTTTTTCATCTATTTAAAGAGCTAAAAACCCCTCAAATTGGTATAAACAATTCTTTTCCATAAAAAGAAAAATCTCATGGAAGAACTCAAGGCATTACGCCTTAAAGAAAAAATTCTTCTTATAGAATTAAAGTCTATTCAAGAAAAAATAGCACTCTATGACGAAAGTCTAGAAACAACTGCTAATTCAGAGCAGGAATCCGAAAGGAGACAATCTGAATCTATTCCCTTTCAAACAGCAAAGGGTAAAGAAAAAACAAGTCCGTTTACTCCTGTTGCTTTGAAGAACTAAGATCTTCATCTACTCCAGAAGCAAACGGCTCTAGTAAAGATAAATCAAATCCGTTGATGGCTGACAGTTTGCTAAAAACTGAAGAGGTCTCACTAAGACCAAGTTACTCTCAAATTACCCAGAGACCAGAAAATCCCAAAACAAGGTTTTATGTCATTTTTGACGGTGAGCATAGGGGGATATACGAAGACTGGTCAACAGTCAAAAGTTACGTAGATGGAAGCAGCCATCCATTCAAAAAATTTAGGACGTTAGCACAAGCCCAACAAGAAGCCACCCGCTATTCAGCAAATTTTGGAAAGAGGGAAATACCTTTGACGATAACACGTAAGCTCCAAGGCTTCACACCAAGTCTTCACTGACATAATATGCATGCTTAAGTAGGGTCAGGCATATTTTTCCTGAACCTTTAAAACCAGGAAAACAAGAAAGAACCATTGAGTTCAGAAAAGCTTCACCATTTCTCTCAAAAAAAAATTTTTGAGAAAAAAGAAGAAGAAGAATCCTCAGAGATTGTATCTCTTGATGAATTTAGATCATTATGGTCTAAAGCGCGGTCCTTAAGTCAAGATGACTTTGAAACTGAGCACATTTACACAGAAGATAAAGCTACTAAAAGTTTAATTGTCTTTTGTCCAGGCGCAAGCCCAGAACTTATCTCCTCAGCATTTTCTGCTGGGTTAGCTAAGTATATTTACCCTTCCTGTAATTTATAAGAAATTAATTTAATGGCCGAAGGAATGAAGAAATCTATCAAAAACTTTCGAAAAAAGATTGCAGCGGCAAAAGATGCTAACATCTTCATCAAGTGTACCTCTACACTCCCAGATTGGCATCAAGGAAAGACTTTCCAAAGTTACCATCATCTGGAAATCGGTCTTGCTAAAATAAGAACCGTAAATCCATCGAAAGTCATGGAAGAAAATTATGAATATCCGAGCAATTGGGTTGAAATAAGAGTCAAGAGTTTTCTAAAAATACTTGAAAACTTGCAAAAAATAAAAGCGGGAAGCTTTAATAAAGTAAACTATAACAGTCACCACTGTGAAATTACCAGCTTTAGTAGTCTTCCACTACCAAAGCACGAGAAATAAGCTTTAAAAAAGATGGAGCAAAGAATCATCTTTAATAAAGTAGAAGCAGGACCAGTCACAAAAGAAAGACTTTGTCAGGAGCTTCAGCGCACTTATGGAAATCATAATTGCAAATACTGTCCAGTCAGTATAAAAGAAGATAATAGCTCTCAACTTTACAGCTATTACTCGGATGAAGACACCAGGGAACTGGACCCAACACATGGGTATGTCGATTAAAAACGTGATGCATGACGAATTAAGAAGGGAATTTTTGTCCATTGTATAAATCTTCTCCTCCTATATAAAGGAGAACGATTCTTAAGTTTAGGCATCCATTCTTAGTCGCACTCTTTCCTATCTTTCTTTTCTCTACTTGTAATCATGTGTAATAGTGAGTAATCTCCTTGCTAAAGGAGAGTATTATGTAAATACCAAGAAGTTCTTCCCTCAGGAAGAACAGTTGTGAAATAAAAATACCAGTTCTTATTATCCATCAAGTTCATCTTTAAGAATTTTGCAAAACCTGGAGCCCTGGAGCCATAAGAGTACCATTGAGGCAGGAGGCCGTAGGGAACAAGTTGGTTGGGTTGGTCACTTGAAAAATTTAAAAGATTTTCTTAGTTGGATAAGAAGAAGAGGTATGATTTATTTTATGACTGTTAATTTACTTCAAAAGTATTTATTATAATCTCTCCTTAAGCATCTTTACAAAAATTTGATTTCTCAAAACAAAACTCGATTAATCTTTATCGAAACTAAATGATTTCTCTTTGGGAATTTAATAAAACTAAGAACACAAATGAAGACTTCATGTCTTTCATGAATACAAAGACATATACACATGTCTTATAAAAAATTAATAAACAAATAAAAAATTGTTAAGAGTTGTCGTTCAACTTTCACACAATTAAAGAATTACCTATGTCTTTCACAAAGATAAAAATAAATGAAGAGTTGTCAGATAACTTTCATGCAATTGAAGACCTTTTTATGTCTTTCACAAATTTCTTCATACACATGTTGAATATAAAACTCATTTTTAAAAAATGGTTTATAGACATTCTTAAATTGCTTTACAACATAATGAACATTTATAAATTGCTTAACGGCATAACAGACATTTATAAACTGCTTAACGGAAATAAAGATTTCCGCATTCTGGTATCAGGGTTAATTCTTCTCCTCTCCGCGGAGCTATTAACGTTGGTAAATCGATTAAACATTTATTTACTTCTTAGAAGGCTTGCTCTGCTTCCGGTGTCCACCGGAATTGTGATTTCCTAAAGTGATTTCTCGCACTTCTCACTTTAATAGGGATGATTTATTTTGAGAACCATTTGAGTTTTAAGAACTTAAGAACCAATCATATGGACCAGATTCAACCACATCATATATTCATTAAAATAATAAAAGGGTAATGAGGTCTTTTACACATCACATTATCTCTTATAATTAAATTCAACACACTATGTATCTTCATTATTACCATTTAACATCCTTATATTTTATAATTAAAACATTATATATTTATCTCTATTATTCTATTATCATAATTTTACATTAATACTTTTTGTCTAGCCATAATCAAATAATAAAGTTAAACAACTCAACGTGGTTAAATTGGAAGTTTCAATTTCTTTATAATGTTGAGTAAAATCGTGTACTTGTATGGTTAAAAAAAAGTCGGTAAGTAGAATGTATCCAACATGGTTATCACACATTTTTCATATTATTTTTAGGATATTATAAATTTGTATATGTTTTAAGTTTTGGTTTTTAGTTACACAATAGCATTAAACTTATTCAATCAGTGATATTTTATGTAACATGTGTAATGTGTATTATTATATGTAATATGTGTATTTTGTGTCATATAATTTATGTACTTTGTGTAGTATATGTAATTAATGTAATTTGAATAATTTGTGTAATCGGTGTAGGTGTAATTTCGGCAACTTATGTCATTTTGTGTATTGTGTAGCTACTTGAGGTAATTTATGTAATTTGTATGGTTTTTTTTTAATTGTGTAGTTTGAGTAAATTATATGTTTGTCTATGTAATTCTCTATAGAAACTAAATTGATGATTTTTTAGATTTGATTAATCTAAATATTGAAAAATGTGATAGTTTGAGCAAGATGCTATTACATATAGATACTTGTTGGTTTATATATAAACTCATTTTTTGTAGAAAAAATTATTGAACTTTAATTTTTATGTGAACAATTGTCAAATCTATATTATAAAAAACTTATTTAGTTTAGAGGTCAGTTTTTTATATTAAAAAATTGATTTGGTTAAAAATAAATAAATATTAGAAAACAATAAATGAAAGACATTATGATTGATGTTTTGTCTTTTTTTTTTTTTTTTGCATTTTACTTAAATACCCTTATACCATTTAATATTATCGTTTCTCTCTCATTATGTAATTTTTGTTGTGGTTTAATTAACAACAAATCCTCAAATACTTAATTAAACATGTGGTTCATATTTAGTTTTTAAAGTTCTAACAACTCATAAGATTCTCAAAATATACCTCCCATATATATATATATATATATATATATATATATATATATATATATATATATATATATATAAAGAGAGAGAGAGGTTAGCGTACAATAATCAATTATCGTACATTAGGTACGCGAGCTTTTTGAACGTCGATGTTAATTTCACGCGGTGGCAGTTTTGTAAATAACCCAAACAGTAGTTCGTGATCAAATTCATCGATTTAGCATCGATTCCAATCCAAATTCTGAACTCCTTAATCTATCTCATCCAATTTCTAAACTCTAATCACAACTTACAGTATGAAATCTCAAAAGTCAAAAAAAATTGAAATAGAACGTCACTGAACATTAAAAATCTTCAAATTGATAAAAAAAATTGATGATTTAATCAATCGAATTGATGTTTAAGAGGCTTTAGAATCATCAATCAATTATGAAAATACATATTAACACACTTAAGTGAGGTATGATTAGGGTTCATGTTTAAATGTTCTGCTCAAAGTTTATACGTTCTGACCAAAATGAACTCCAAAATGATGATTTAATCAATCGAATTAATGTGTAGAAGTATTTAGATTCATCAGTCGATTATGGAATTGCAGAAATAATGCACTCAATCGAGCTCTGATTAGGGTTCAAAATATTATGTTTAAACGTTCTGAAACAAAACTGAAAACCTATAAACGTTCTGATACGTTCAATGAAGTTCTGGGTGTTAAAAAAAATGAACATCTTTAAACGTGCTAATACTTTCAATGAAGTTCTGGGTATTAAAAAAATGAACATCTATAAACGTTCTAAGAAGTTCTGGGTGTTCAAAAAAGTTTAAAAGTTCTGAACTTCTAAACTAACAAAAAAAAATTAAACACCTGTAACATAAAATTGAACACTGAAATCACTTCATACATTCTCGTAATCATCAAACAATTATCAATCAACCGTCAATTTGATCATTGATTCGATCATATGAACAAAATATGGAACGTCTGCAACTAGGTTTCAGCAAATGGCGTATTTCAATTCAAAATCAATTGAAGTGTGTGTATGCAAATGACGCCGGTGAAGATGGTGGAATCGATGCAAAGGTTAATTAGGATGGAAACGATTTGAAATAATTTACAAATTTGTCACCGCGTGTTTTTTGAAATATAGGGTTGAGGGTGTCGCGTACGTAATCTACGATAAACAATTTTCGTATTTGATCCTTTATATATATATATATATATAATATATGATCTAATACAATAATCTCTTATCGTGCAATAGGTACGCGAGTGTCTGGAACGTCGATTTGTGGAAACACGCGGTGGCAAGATTGTAAATTTGTTCAAGACCGATTTCGTCCCTAATTAAATCCTTCGCTCATCAACCACGATCATACATCGACTCATAAATTTCAGAACAAGATCAGAAACATAATCAAATTTAAATTGAAAATGGAACGGTGTTCTCCATCCTTGTTCTAGTTTATGGAGTCAGACTAATTAAAGATTGAGAATTGGACTAATCGAGCAATTTAACATAACGAACAATAATGAGCCCTCAATTTTGTTTTAGAGTAATACATCTAAAACCTAATTTTAACAGATCTGAGCCATTGAACGTTTAAACGTTCAAAGGTTTGTTTAGTACAAAAAGTTTAGAAGTTCAGAACTTTTAAACTTTTTGAAAACCTAGAACTTCTAATTTTTTAACGTATTAGTTGAACGTATTAATTTAGTGGCATTTTTCTGGTTTTGATTAATAACTCTATTCGTTTAATCGTGTTGAACGTTTGAAGATTTTGGCTTGAACGTTTAAAGGTTTGTGTTTCTGGGTGTTCAAAACTAAGAACTTCAGTATAAAAAGTTTAGAAGTTCTGAACTTCTAAAATTTTTGTTCTGGACTTTTTTGTTCAAAACGTTTAAAGTTTGTGCAGAATGTTTAAACATGAACCTTTATTCAGAGCTCAATTGAATGTATTATTCTGCTATTTCATAATCGACTCATGATTCTAAAGCCTCTTACAGATCAATTCCATTGATTAAATCATTTTTTGATCAATTTGAAGATCATTGATATTCAACGGCGTTTTATTTCAATTTTGGTTTTTGACTTTTGAGATTTCGTACTTTAAGCTGTGATTAGAGTTTAGAAATTCGATGAGATAGAGAAACGAGTTCCGAATTTGGGTTAGAGTCGATTTGTAATCGATGAATTTGATCGCTAACTACTGTTGGGTTATTTACAAAATTGCCCACCACCGCGTTTTTTTAATCTAACGCTCTGTAAGGTCGCGTACGTAATGTACGATAAGCCATTATTGTACGTTAACCCACCCCTATATATATATATATAGGTATTGGATCATTTCAGAAGTTTTTTTATAGCGAGAAGTGCGAGAAGTAAATGTGTAACTCCATTAATCCCTAATTTCACTCCATTTCTTATGTGTATGTGCGTTGTGTAGGTGCATATGTATGTGTGTAGGTACGTATGTTTGTATATGTGTACGTATGTTTTGTATATGTGTAAGTATGTTTGTATGTGTGTAGGTACATAGGTTTGAATGTGGCTCGATACATTTATATGTTTGTAGGTAGGTTTGAATATTTAATTAAGACATAAATACAATCAACCTACATATATGTATGTAACATCATATGAAAAGGAGTGAAATTAGGGATTAATAGAGTTATACATTCACTTCTCGCTGTAATATCACTTCTCGCAAGATCCATCCCCTATATATATATATATATATATATATATGAGTATATATATATATATATGAGGAAAAGTTAACATACAAATGAAATTAACGTGCTAAACGTGAGAATCAAGTAGAGTTATTATGTATTTACATCATAGAAGAATTATCATTGAGTAATTGCATAATTACTCTACTTGTATATATAATTACTATACTTGATTCTCACGTTTAACACGTTAATTTCATTTGTATTTGATTCAAACCATATATATAAATATATATACACACACATAATACATGAATTCCTCCCTCACAGGCTCACATGCGTTTGCAAAAGAATTTTACTAAGACCGGTAATCTTCGTAGACATGACCATTCTCAGCATCATTGTTGTTTCCACCCTTCTCAAATACTTTCGAAAGACCAAAGTGCCAGTTCCTTCTTTCACGTGGTACTATTCCATTAGAAAACAAACTTTTTTAATAAAAACAGCAAAAAGTATTTATATTTAAAGTGGATTCAAGGAACATATAGGTGAATGTTGTTGACATTTTAAAGGTGGAGTGTTTTTTATAACAAAACAAAATTCTATTACTTGAAAGACTTGAACCCCAGATCACCCACACTTTAGTGTTTTAACGGCTTCGTCTTTACTAATAGACCACCTACCCCATTGATATTTTAGTGATGGAGTATGGTGGTAGATGTGATGAGGGTTCTAAACTAGTAAGCTATGGTACCTTCCACCCTTGTTTATAAAATTTCATTTAGACATTAAAGTCTTAAGGTTGGCTCCAAACACTCCCCTTGCAATGAAAACCACCCTTCCTAGCAACTTTCTCATCCTCATACTCATAATGCATGATGCTTGCGTATATGCATGTATACTCATGTCTGACTTGACCGCCAATGCGTCAGAGTTCATTTTGATATTCAGTCACCATTTCTTATTTAGAACATCAACAAAAACAAAGTATAAACTTTGACCCGTGCCATAAATGAGTATACAAATATAAACTCCCAGAAATACAAAAGGCTGTAGCCATCAGAAGCTGCTAATATCCAAATGGTCATGATGTTTTAGCTCGCTACGATCATGTTGCACTCTTCCACTAATTTCCAAACACAAACCTGTAGATATCCCTTTTCGCACATGGGTTCCCTTCACATCTACACTTTTCTTGCCCTGGCTCGGGTCTATGAAGATCGGTTGTATCTCAAGAGTCGGGTTGGGCTTGATCCGGTTCACTTCTCGTTCAGTTGCAGGTTTTAGCAAGATACTTTTCTCTAATTGATCCAAGGCTTCATCTTCATTCAACAGCACCTAATATGAAACTCCAACCTCTCAATTTTAAGTAATAATGTTACAATTTACTGTTTCACAGCTGTAGATGATATACACGTACATATATATCATTGTACAAACAAGGGTTAATGTTCGAAGTGCAACTGCATAAGAATACCAGAGTAATTAATTATTATTACGCTGCTTTAATGTTGTAGTGTAATAATAACTACTCTAGTTCAAGCATCGGTACTCTTAAGTATTCGTACGCTTCGCACATTAACAGCCGTTCGTTTCTAATATATATATATATGTGTGTGTGTGTGTGTGTAGCTATATATATCAATAAGTTTTTAAAAAATATAATTTAAATTCTAATTTTTTTTTCTTAACAGTATTACTAACTAGGATTGTTCATAAACAGTTAGAACCAACTATTATTAACAACGAAAATCAAGAGTACTAGTCTTCCAAAAAAAGATAAAAAGATGGATATATAAGCTGGAATGAAACCTGTTATTCAAACTATATGACCCCTATATAATCAACTCAACATTAACATAATCATTTCATCAAAACGCAGATACAAACGCTCTCTTATCTTAAAGACGACGTCTTAAACCGTGCCAACCTTCACAATTTTTAGCATATGAAAGATAAAAGATTAAATATAAGTGACAAAAACAGTTACCTTACGCCCAACTAGATCGAAAGATATGACAACTTTGTTGCGGTTGGCACGTTCCGCCTCTTCAATCTCCTCTTTCTTCTTCCTCAAAAGTTCCTTTTCCTATATACCATTAGATATTAGAACTTCAAACGACCACATATTCAAAACTTCAAATTATACAAATAATATTAATAATCAATAAACCAAGTAAAGATTATACCTCCATTGACAACCAAGTATTCCCTTCCATCTCATAATAATCACTTTGATCATCAATAACCGTGGTACGCGCAGCAGAGTTTCTATCATAATCAACAAGCCTCTTGGCATAAGCTTCAGCCGCCACCTCAGCATCCGACATTGGGCCCACTTGTTCCTCAAGCCCCGCGTATGTGCTTCCTTCTCGCAAAACAAGGGCCCCACAAAAACTGCAGGGTCCTTCACCTTCTTGTTCGCACACAATCTTCCCACATGATAAACAATTACTCACAAGCCTGTGTCTGCGCGCTTCACACGAACAGGGTTTCCCCTTTTGAAATATTATAGACCCTTTCGAAGCTTCTTCAAGTGATATAACTTTACCTGTTTTTTTCTTCTTTGACTTTGTTGGTTGTTGGTTTTGTGTCTGTTTTGGAGTGTTTTGTTTGACTGGTTTTTTAGCAATTTTGATTGGTTCTTTTGCAGGCGGTTTTATATACTCACGAAGTTGACTGGTTTGACCGTCTAAAGAATTGTCGGCGGTCTCTGCATAACCTCTTCTTTTCAGATATTCATCGATTACGTGTCGACCGGCTTCCTCACCAACTATATTCTGTATGCACGTAAATGATTGAATGGAATGATGATATAAATGAATGGTTGTTCGAAATAAAATTAAAGAAAGAGATAGATGAATGAATTACGTGGAGGTACTCTTTGGCGTCAATAGGAGGAGCAAGATCGCAGTAGGAGACTAAACCTGCGATGAGATCTCCGTCTAAATCCAAACCCTCCGTCTTCCGGCAAACATCCACCAGCGCCTTCTCCAGCCACTCTCCCGCACTCTCCATTATATTCTAGGGTTTCTTTCTTTCTTTCTTTCCTCCTTTTTCTTTTTCTTTTACGTTTACAAGGACCGGACGACTTATTATTAACCTGTTAATCACGTAACAAATATAAGTGTTTGGGGTTCGTTTAAACATTGAAATCGTTTAAACAGGTTATTGGTTTGACTTCTTTTTTCTTTTACTTTCGGTTTATTGGTCGGTTTCAAAATTTCCAAAATGTAGTGAACGGTTGGTTCGTTATTTATACCGGCAACCGGCTATATGAAACCAGACCAGACTGTAAATGTTGAATGCATTTTAATGTTTTTTATTATTAATTATTAGATATGTTTTGTAATATATATTAGATATAGTTAAAATTTAATTGAACGTAATCTTTGTATTACAAATAACTTGGCTATACAACTTCAAATTAACCTAATTGCAATGTGATTCATTTTGTGATCTTTGTTGTTATTATTTCACGTCCTAGATCTTCCATTAATATTTACCATTTATGTGGTTAAGATTATCATTTTTTATTTATAATCCCCTCAAGTATCATATTATGTTGGTTTTTAGTTAAAATTGATGGTACATTTAAATTAATTATTATTTTAAACTAAATTTATTATTAAATTTTAAACTGTGAAACCAAACTGGAATCAGGCCGTTAGTAACGATTCGGTTTCAACTTTCAATGGTTGAGTTTGGTTTTGGACGACAAAAAAATCAGTATTAACGGTTGGACTCACCAGTTTAACTTAAAAACCATCAAAACCGACACTAAACACCCCTACGTAACATATTAATTTATTTAAAATGAAAAAAATTATAACAATATCATATCCAAATTAAAGATAATAAAATGCTCGTTTTTATGATGTAATTTTTATATAAAAATATTAGCGTTTGAAAAGCCTATAGTCATTTAAAAATCATGGGTGAGAAGTTAGTTTACAACTTAAATTAAAAACATAATATGTTTAAAGATGAGGTACCAAACTTGTAGGTTGAATGGATTGTGTTTAAAAGACAAGTTTACCCTTACTAACACATGTACCTCATGCTTTAAATGTTGTAAATTACTTAAAAATTGATGTCTTAATTTGTCCTTTTTTGATGTATTATATATAGTATAGATTATTATTGTTATTATTATTATATAAGTTTTTAATTGAGATGTTTTATTTATACAAACACCGATGTTTGTGTCTTTTCTCAATCCACTAGCAGGACAGCCCCTACCGCTCTGTTTGATGTGGATAGATATAGGGTTTTTTTTTAAAAAAAGTGGGATCAGTAACCAAAAAATTAGATGAGTTTTAACATAAATCATAAAGAAACTGATTGTGAAACATCAAACAATCAAGAAATAACCGAAGTAATAAACTTTAGAGAAAATGAAAACGGTTTTACTTCAGATTATATGATTAATTTTAATCAACTAGAAAAAAATAACAAGCTTAAATTCAAGCTTGACACAAAAACGGTTTTTAATCAACCTAATCACTTACAGAGTTTAGTCTCAAGAGCTTTCTCTAGAAAAAATAAGATTTTCTATTGCTTCAATACTGAAGAACTTTCAGTAGATATAAAAGATACTTTCGGAGAAGTATATCTACCTCTTCTAACTAAAGGAGAAATAGCAAAAAGACTTTTGACTATGAAACCTGAGTTAAGAAGAACCATGAACATGGTGCATATAGGAGCAGTAAAAATTCTTCTAAAGGCACAATTTAGAGATGGAATTAATTTTCTTATAAAAATGGCTCTAGTTGACAATAGAATTGTTAACAGACAAGATGCTCTTTTAGGAGTAGTACAAGGAAATTTAGCATATGGAAAATTTATGTTTACCATATATCCTAAATTTGTCTTACATCGAGATTCAAAAGATTTCGATAAAACTTTAAGTTTCATACATCAGTGTGAAAGAACCGACCTTATGGAACCGGGTAATAAAGTATTTACGATTAATTATTTAATTTCGTATGCTTTAACAAATAGTACTCATTCAATTGAGTATAAAGAGAAAGAGAGTATAACAATCGAAGATATATTCTTAGAAATTGGAACTGTCGAAGGAAGTAAATTTTCTGAACCATCACAGTTACAAGAAGATTGGGCAATTAATATTGCTCGTAATAAACAACCTCTAGTGTCCCGACCTAGACACGGTTTTACTGGAAACCCTTTAAGAATAGGAGAATCCAGTTTTACTGAATCACAATTAATATGATCTATGTCTGAAAAGGTTGACAGATATGGTGAAATTCTTAAGGAAATAGCTGGGAAATGACATCGTCACAGCCAATCCTTAAAAATTTAGAGCTTCTAAATGAAGAAATCATCTTAGAATAAGCTTCAATACATATTCTTCTTATAAGAATAGAGCAAGTTAAAGTAGATATTATGACAAGTCATAAAACAAAAACTCTAAAAATAAAAGCTTTGAAAGAAGAAATTGTGGCTATTAAAAAGAATATTAATAATCTCAAGGCTAGAAAAGCAATAATTTCTATAGCATGAGTCTAATAAAGATCGAAGAATCGATTAGAGAATTAATCAAAAAGGTAGAAGAATTAACTACCAACGAAGGCCTAGAAGCCATAGCGGCAAAAATTATCAAAGATGTATCGGACAAAATTGATAAAATTAAAGAAGAAACGCCAAAACCCGAAAAACATACAGAAAATACTTCTGAAGAGAAAAAGAGATTTCAAAAATACACTTTTCCCAATTTTAATGTTGGAAACCCTTAATTAGGAAGTTCTAAAAGTCCAAATGCATTGGAGTGGCCTTTCGGATCTACCTCAAAAGACTAATAAAAGTCAGATGAGAAATCCTAATCAAAAGATAAATCCAGAAATTAGAATGAATTATTCTAATCTTCAAAATATCTTTCAAAAAATAAATGAGCTTCAAAATGACTTAAGCAGCCATCCATGTGATAGGCTTAAAAAACTAGATCTTTTGATGCAACAAAAACGAAATTTCGAAAGAGAAATACAAGACCTTCAAAATAATAAAGCTATTTTGTCTTGTAAATAAATGAGTTCTATCACACAAAGATAAGAACAAATTTTTGACGAACAGCTGGAAAATTATTCAGCCGAACAAATACAAGAACTCGTTCAACTCATGACCTTAAGTGATCAAGAGTGCGAAAAGAAATTTTCTGAAAATAAAAAATTAAAAGAAAAATATTTTCCAGAAAACAAAGAAAAAATCTTTGCTATAAAAGAACCCGAAACTGAAGAAGAATATTCTTCGGAAGAAGAAGTTCCAAAATATAGGATGAATCAATCCAGCGCTGCTAGTAGTAGTAACCGCAAGCCATCCTACAGGAAAGAGAACACAAAATATGAATTCTCTATGCTCTATCATAAAAGGATACCAAATTCCGATAAAAATAATGGTAGTTCAACTGAAATTGGCACCATAAAAATTGATTGTATTTTTGATTTTAATCAAAGAAAAGAAACAATCGACAAATGGAATACTGAAATTAGTCTGATTATCCAGTCTAATCAAGAAGAATTTTCCAATGCCAAGGCCTTATTGTTACTAATAGAACATAAGTCCGCAGGAATAGTCCAAGATTTTATTAAAGGAACAACTTGGAATGAAGAATTACATGGGGATGATCTCTTTGATCAAATTATCGATGCCATGTATATGATGTTCTTAGGTCTTGATTTTCTTACAAATAAAGATCATGATAATCAAAAATTGCTTGAAAAGGCAAGACAAATATTAACCTAATCACAACTTTATGATATATGTCTTTTAGATGACTTTACTTGTCTTTTTGAACAAAACTTATATAAGCTAAGCACAGGTGAATATCATTCTTGGATAGAAGTTTACCTAATGAAAATTCATATTGTTGGCGAAAAAGCTAAAGAACGATGGAATAAAGAAAAGAACGACTTAACAAAGCAATCACTAGGTTTTGCTACAAGAATTGTTAAAGAAGAAATTGCTGTTTACTGCGATTTTTCCAACAAGCAAAAACAGTTAAAAAGATTTAACAAAAATTGTTGTCATAAAATTGTTGTCAATTATCTTTTGGGTGTGATGAGGATAAAAACAAATATTTCAAAAAGAAATATAAAAGAAAATACAAAACTAAAAGAAGGTTTTGGAAACCCAAGAAAAGAAAATTCATCCCTGGAAAATACTTTTCAAAAGAAAAACCTAAGGTTTGTCCCCAAGGAAAAAAGAAACGTCATTGCTGGATCTGCGCGGAAGAAGGGCATTATGCCAACGAATGTCCTAATAGACAAAAGTTTCCGGAAAAGGTTAAAACTCATTTATGAAGCAGAAATTGAAGGTTATTATCCTTCCGAAAATATTTTGATGACTATATGCAGGTATATTCATTTGAAATAACGTATGATTCATCTTCAAACAGTAGCAACAGCTCAAACATTTAAGAGATGAATAAAAATAAAACTTTTAATAGGGGGGGGGGGGGGAAGAAGACAAAATCCCAGAAAATAAAAATTTTTTTATTACAAAATGTTTGGGAGGTTTTCTAGATATTCTCTCGACATTGAGCATCTCAAGGGAACCAAGAACGTGCTGGCTGATTGCCTGACACGAGACTTTCAATAAACGTGAAAACTATTCACACCTTTTTTCATCTATTTAAAGAGCTAAAAAACCCCTCAAATTGGTATAAACAATTCTTTTCCATAAAAAGAAAATTCTCATGGAAGAACTCAAGGCATTACGCCTTAAAGAAAAAATTCTTCTTATAGAATTAAAGTCTATTCAAGAAAAAATAGCACTCTATGACGAAAGTCTAGAAACAACTGCTAATTCAGAGCAGGAATCCGAAAGGAGACAATCTGAATCTATTCCCTTTCAAACAGCAAAGGGTAAAGAAAAAACAAGTCCGTTTACTCCTGTTGCTTTGAAGAACTAAGATCTTCATCTACTCCAGAAGCAAACGGCTCTAGTAAAGATAAATCAAATCCGTTGATGGCTGACAGTTTGCTAAAAACTGAAGAGGTCTCACTAAGACCAAGTTACTCTCAAATTACCCAGAGACCAGAAAATCCCAAAACAAGGTTTTATGTCATTTTTGACGGTGAGCATAGGGGGATATACGAAGACTGGTCAACAGTCAAAAGTTACGTAGATGGAAGCAGCCATCCATTCAAAAAATTTAGGACGTTAGCACAAGCCCAACAAGAAGCCACCCGCTATTCAGCAAATTTTGGAAAGAGGGAAATACCTTTGACGATAACACGTAAGCTCCAAGGCTTCACACCAAGTCTTCACTGACATAATATGCATGCTTAAGTAGGGTCAGGCATATTTTTCCTGAACCTTTAAAACCAGGAAAACAAGAAAGAACCATTGAGTTCAGAAAAGCTTCACCATTTCTCTCAAAAAAAAATTTTTGAGAAAAAAGAAGAAGAAGAATCCTCAGAGATTGTATCTCTTGATGAATTTAGATCATTATGGTCTAAAGCGCGGTCCTTAAGTCAAGATGACTTTGAAACTGAGCACATTTACACAGAAGATAAAGCTACTAAAAGTTTAATTGTCTTTTGTCCAGGCGCAAGCCCAGAACTTATCTCCTCAGCATTTTCTGCTGGGTTAGCTAAGTATATTTACCCTTCCTGTAATTTATAAGAAATTAATTTAATGGCCGAAGGAATGAAGAAATCTATCAAAAACTTTCGAAAAAAGATTGCAGCGGCAAAAGATGCTAACATCTTCATCAAGTGTACCTCTACACTCCCAGATTGGCATCAAGGAAAGACTTTCCAAAGTTACCATCATCTGGAAATCGGTCTTGCTAAAATAAGAACCGTAAATCCATCGAAAGTCATGGAAGAAAATTATGAATATCCGAGCAATTGGGTTGAAATAAGAGTCAAGAGTTTTCTAAAAATACTTGAAAACTTGCAAAAAATAAAAGCGGGAAGCTTTAATAAAGTAAACTATAACAGTCACCACTGTGAAATTACCAGCTTTAGTAGTCTTCCACTACCAAAGCACGAGAAATAAGCTTTAAAAAAGATGGAGCAAAGAATCATCTTTAATAAAGTAGAAGCAGGACCAGTCACAAAAGAAAGACTTTGTCAGGAGCTTCAGCGCACTTATGGAAATCATAATTGCAAATACTGTCCAGTCAGTATAAAAGAAGATAATAGCTCTCAACTTTACAGCTATTACTCGGATGAAGACACCAGGGAACTGGACCCAACACATGGGTATGTCGATTAAAAACGTGATGCATGACGAATTAAGAAGGGAATTTTTGTCCATTGTATAAATCTTCTCCTCCTATATAAAGGAGAACGATTCTTAAGTTTAGGCATCCATTCTTAGTCGCACTCTTTCCTATCTTTCTTTTCTCTACTTGTAATCATGTGTAATAGTGAGTAATCTCCTTGCTAAAGGAGAGTATTATGTAAATACCAAGAAGTTCTTCCCTCAGGAAGAACAGTTGTGAAATAAAAATACCAGTTCTTATTATCCATCAAGTTCATCTTTAAGAATTTTGCAAAACCTGGAGCCCTGGAGCCATAAGAGTACCATTGAGGCAGGAGGCCGTAGGGAACAAGTTGGTTGGGTTGGTCACTTGAAAAATTTAAAAGATTTTCTTAGTTGGATAAGAAGAAGAGGTATGATTTATTTTATGACTGTTAATTTACTTCAAAAGTATTTATTATAATCTCTCCTTAAGCATCTTTACAAAAATTTGATTTCTCAAAACAAAACTCGATTAATCTTTATCGAAACTAAATGATTTCTCTTTGGGAATTTAATAAAACTAAGAACACAAATGAAGACTTCATGTCTTTCATGAATACAAAGACATATACACATGTCTTATAAAAAATTAATAAACAAATAAAAAATTGTTAAGAGTTGTCGTTCAACTTTCACACAATTAAAGAATTACCTATGTCTTTCACAAAGATAAAAATAAATGAAGAGTTGTCAGATAACTTTCATGCAATTGAAGACCTTTTTATGTCTTTCACAAATTTCTTCATACACATGTTGAATATAAAACTCATTTTTAAAAATGGTTTATAGACATTCTTAAATTGCTTTACAACATAATGAACATTTATAAATTGCTTAACGGCATAACAGACATTTATAAACTGCTTAACGGAAATAAAGATTTCCGCATTCTGGTATCAGGGTTAATTCTTCTCCTCTCCGCGGAGCTATTAACGTTGGTAAATCGATTAAACATTTATTTACTTCTTAGAAGGCTTGCTCTGCTTCCGGTGTCCACCGGAATTGTGATTTCCTAAAGTGATTTCTCGCACTTCTCACTTTAATAGGGATGATTTATTTTGAGAACCATTTGAGTTTTAAGAACTTAAGAACCAATCATATGGACCAGATTCAACCACATCATATATTCATTAAAATAATAAAAGGGTAATGAGGTCTTTTACACATCACATTATCTCTTATAATTAAATTCAACACACTATGTATCTTCATTATTACCATTTAACATCCTTATATTTTATAATTAAAACATTATATATTTATCTCTATTATTCTATTATCATAATTTTACATTAATACTTTTTGTCTAGCCATAATCAAATAATAAAGTTAAACAACTCAACGTGGTTAAATTGGAAGTTTCAATTTCTTTATAATGTTGAGTAAAATCGTGTACTTGTATGGTTAAAAAAAAGTCGGTAAGTAGAATGTATCCAACATGGTTATCACACATTTTTCATATTATTTTTAGGATATTATAAATTTGTATATGTTTTAAGTTTTGGTTTTTAGTTACACAATAGCATTAAACTTATTCAATCAGTGATATTTTATGTAACATGTGTAATGTGTATTATTATATGTAATATGTGTATTTTGTGTCATATAATTTATGTACTTTGTGTAGTATATGTAATTAATGTAATTTGAATAATTTGTGTAATCGGTGTAGGTGTAATTTCGGCAACTTATGTCATTTTGTGTATTGTGTAGCTACTTGAGGTAATTTATGTAATTTGTATGGTTTTTTTTTAATTGTGTAGTTTGAGTAAATTATATGTTTGTCTATGTAATTCTCTATAGAACTAAATTGATGATTTTTTAGATTTGATTAATCTAAATATTGAAAAATGTGATAGTTTGAGCAAGATGCTATTACATATAGATACTTGTTGGTTTATATATAAACTCATTTTTTGTAGAAAAAATTATTGAACTTTAATTTTTATGTGAACAATTGTCAAATCTATATTATAAAAAACTTATTTAGTTTAGAGGTCAGTTTTTTATATTAAAAAATTGATTTGGTTAAAAATAAATAAATATTAGAAAACAATAAATGAAAGACATTATGATTGATGTTTTGTCTTTTTTTTTTTTTTTTTGCATTTTACTTAAATACCCTTATACCATTTAATATTATCGTTTCTCTCTCATTATGTAATTTTTGTTGTGGTTTAATTAACAACAAATCCTCAAATACTTAATTAAACATGTGGTTCATATTTAGTTTTTAAAGTTCTAACAACTCATAAGATTCTCAAAATATACCTCCCATATATATATATATATATATATATATATATATATATATATATATATATATATATATATAAAGAGAGAGAGAGGTTAGCGTACAATAATCAATTATCGTACATTAGGTACGCGAGCTTTTTGAACGTCGATGTTAATTTCACGCTGGGGTGGCAGTTTTGTAAATAACCCAAACAGTAGTTCGTGATCAAATTCATCGATTTAGCATCGATTCCAATCCAAATTCTGAACTCCTTAATCTATCTCATCCAATTTCTAAACTCTAATCACAACTTACAGTATGAAATCTCAAAAGTCAAAAAAAATTGAAATAGAACGTCACTGAACATTAAAAATCTTCAAATTGATAAAAAAAATTGATGATTTAATCAATCGAATTGATGTTTAAGAGGCTTTAGAATCATCAATCAATTATGAAAATACATATTAACACACTTAAGTGAGGTATGATTAGGGTTCATGTTTAAATGTTCTGCTCAAAGTTTATACGTTCTGACCAAAATGAACTCCAAAATGATGATTTAATCAATCGAATTAATGTGTAGAAGTATTTAGATTCATCAGTCGATTATGGAATTGCAGAAATAATGCACTCAATCGAGCTCTGATTAGGGTTCAAAATATTATGTTTAAACGTTCTGAAACAAAACTGAAAACCTATAAACGTTCTGATACGTTCAATGAAGTTCTGGGTGTTAAAAAAAATGAACATCTTTAAACGTGCTAATACTTTCAATGAAGTTCTGGGTATTAAAAAAATGAACATCTATAAACGTTCTAAGAAGTTCTGGGTGTTCAAAAAAGTTTAAAAGTTCTGAACTTCTAAACTAACAAAAAAAAATTAAACACCTGTAACATAAAATTGAACACTGAAATCACTTCATACATTCTCGTAATCATCAAACAATTATCAATCAACCGTCAATTTGATCATTGATTCGATCATATGAACAAAATATGGAACGTCTGCAACTAGGTTTCAGCAAATGGCGTATTTCAATTCAAAATCAATTGAAGTGTGTGTATGCAAATGACGCCGGTGAAGATGGTGGAATCGATGCAAAGGTTAATTAGGATGGAAACGATTTGAAATAATTTACAAATTTGTCACCGCGTGTTTTTTGAAATATAGGGTTGAGGGTGTCGCGTACGTAATCTACGATAAACAATTTTCGTATTTGATCCTTTATATATATATATATATATAATATATGATCTAATACAATAATCTCTTATCGTGCAATAGGTACGCGAGTGTCTGGAACGTCGATTTGTGGAAACACGCGGTGGCAAGATTGTAAATTTGTTCAAGACCGATTTCGTCCCTAATTAAATCCTTCGCTCATCAACCACGATCATACATCGACTCATAAATTTCAGAACAAGATCAGAAACATAATCAAATTTAAATTGAAAATGGAACGGTGTTCTCCATCCTTGTTCTAGTTTATGGAGTCAGACTAATTAAAGATTGAGAATTGGACTAATCGAGCAATTTAACATAACGAACAATAATGAGCCCTCAATTTTGTTTTAGAGTAATACATCTAAAACCTAATTTTAACAGATCTGAGCCATTGAACGTTTAAACGTTCAAAGGTTTGTTTAGTACAAAAAGTTTAGAAGTTCAGAACTTTTAAACTTTTTGAAAACCTAGAACTTCTAATTTTTAACGTATTAGTTGAACGTATTAATTTAGTGGCATTTTTCTGGTTTTGATTAATAACTCTATTCGTTTAATCGTGTTGAACGTTTGAAGATTTTGGCTTGAACGTTTAAAGGTTTGTGTTTCTGGGTGTTCAAAACTAAGAACTTCAGTATAAAAAGTTTAGAAGTTCTGAACTTCTAAAATTTTTGTTCTGGACTTTTTTGTTCAAAACGTTTAAAGTTTGTGCAGAATGTTTAAACATGAACCTTTATTCAGAGCTCAATTGAATGTATTATTCTGCTATTTCATAATCGACTCATGATTCTAAAGCCTCTTACAGATCAATTCCATTGATTAAATCATTTTTTGATCAATTTGAAGATCATTGATATTCAACGGCGTTTTATTTCAATTTTGGTTTTTGACTTTTGAGATTTCGTACTTTAAGCTGTGATTAGAGTTTAGAAATTCGATGAGATAGAGAAACGAGTTCCGAATTTGGGTTAGAGTCGATTTGTAATCGATGAATTTGATCGCTAACTACTGTTGGGTTATTTACAAAATTGCCACCGCGTTTTTTTAATCTAACGCTCTGTAAGGTCGCGTACGTAATGTACGATAAGCCATTATTGTACGTTAACCCACCCCTATATATATATATATAGGTATTGGATCATTTCAGAAGTTTTTTTATAGCGAGAAGTGCGAGAAGTAAATGTGTAACTCCATTAATCCCTAATTTCACTCCATTTCTTATGTGTATGTGCGTTGTGTAGGTGCATATGTATGTGTGTAGGTACGTATGTTTGTATATGTGTACGTATGTTTTGTATATGTGTAAGTATGTTTGTATGTGTGTAGGTACATAGGTTTGAATGTGGCTCGATACATTTATATGTTTGTAGGTAGGTTTGAATATTTAATTAAGACATAAATACAATCAACCTACATATATGTATGTAACATCATATGAAAAGGAGTGAAATTAGGGATTAATAGAGTTATACATTCACTTCTCGCTGTAATATCACTTCTCGCAAGATCCATCCCCTATATATATATATATATATATATATATGAGTATATATATATATATATATGAGGAAAAGTTAACATACAAATGAAATTAACGTGCTAAACGTGAGAATCAAGTAGAGTTATTATGTATTTACATCATAGAAGAATTATCATTGAGTAATTGCATAATTACTCTACTTGTATATATAATTACTATACTTGATTCTCACGTTTAACACGTTAATTTCATTTGTATTTGATTCAAACCATATATATAAATATATATACACACACATAATACATGAATTCCTCCCTCACAGGCTCACATGCGTTTGCAAAAGAATTTTACTAAGACCGGTAATCTTCGTAGACATGACCATTCTCAGCATCATTGTTGTTTCCACCCTTCTCAAATACTTTCGAAAGACCAAAGTGCCAGTTCCTTCTTTCACGTGGTACTATTCCATTAGAAAACAAACTTTTTTAATAAAAACAGCAAAAAGTATTTATATTTAAAGTGGATTCAAGGAACATATAGGTGAATGTTGTTGACATTTTAAAGGTGGAGTGTTTTTTATAACAAAACAAAATTCTATTACTTGAAAGACTTGAACCCCAGATCACCCACACTTTAGTGTTTTAACGGCTTCGTCTTTACTAATAGACCACCTACCCCATTGATATTTTAGTGATGGAGTATGGTGGTAGATGTGATGAGGGTTCTAAACTAGTAAGCTATGGTACCTTCCACCCTTGTTTATAAAATTTCATTTAGACATTAAAGTCTTAAGGTTGGCTCCAAACACTCCCCTTGCAATGAAAACCACCCTTCCTAGCAACTTTCTCATCCTCATACTCATAATGCATGATGCTTGCGTATATGCATGTATACTCATGTCTGACTTGACCGCCAATGCGTCAGAGTTCATTTTGATATTCAGTCACCATTTCTTATTTAGAACATCAACAAAAACAAAGTATAAACTTTGACCCGTGCCATAAATGAGTATACAAATATAAACTCCCAGAAATACAAAAGGCTGTAGCCATCAGAAGCTGCTAATATCCAAATGGTCATGATGTTTTAGCTCGCTACGATCATGTTGCACTCTTCCACTAATTTCCAAACACAAACCTGTAGATATCCCTTTTCGCACATGGGTTCCCTTCACATCTACACTTTTCTTGCCCTGGCTCGGGTCTATGAAGATCGGTTGTATCTCAAGAGTCGGGTTGGGCTTGATCCGGTTCACTTCTCGTTCAGTTGCAGGTTTTAGCAAGATACTTTTCTCTAATTGATCCAAGGCTTCATCTTCATTCAACAGCACCTAATATGAAACTCCAACCTCTCAATTTTAAGTAATAATGTTACAATTTACTGTTTCACAGCTGTAGATGATATACACGTACATATATATCATTGTACAAACAAGGGTTAATGTTCGAAGTGCAACTGCATAAGAATACCAGAGTAATTAATTATTATTACGCTGCTTTAATGTTGTAGTGTAATAATAACTACTCTAGTTCAAGCATCGGTACTCTTAAGTATTCGTACGCTTCGCACATTAACAGCCGTTCGTTTCTAATATATATATATATGTGTGTGTGTGTGTGTGTAGCTATATATATCAATAAGTTTTTAAAAAATATAATTTAAATTCTAATTTTTTTTTCTTAACAGTATTACTAACTAGGATTGTTCATAAACAGTTAGAACCAACTATTATTAACAACGAAAATCAAGAGTACTAGTCTTCCAAAAAAAGATAAAAAGATGGATATATAAGCTGGAATGAAACCTGTTATTCAAACTATATGACCCCTATATAATCAACTCAACATTAACATAATCATTTCATCAAAACGCAGATACAAACGCTCTCTTATCTTAAAGACGACGTCTTAAACCGTGCCAACCTTCACAATTTTTAGCATATGAAAGATAAAAGATTAAATATAAGTGACAAAAACAGTTACCTTACGCCCAACTAGATCGAAAGATATGACAACTTTGTTGCGGTTGGCACGTTCCGCCTCTTCAATCTCCTCTTTCTTCTTCCTCAAAAGTTCCTTTTCCTATATACCATTAGATATTAGAACTTCAAACGACCACATATTCAAAACTTCAAATTATACAAATAATATTAATAATCAATAAACCAAGTAAAGATTATACCTCCATTGACAACCAAGTATTCCCTTCCATCTCATAATAATCACTTTGATCATCAATAACCGTGGTACGCGCAGCAGAGTTTCTATCATAATCAACAAGCCTCTTGGCATAAGCTTCAGCCGCCACCTCAGCATCCGACATTGGGCCCACTTGTTCCTCAAGCCCCGCGTATGTGCTTCCTTCTCGCAAAACAAGGGCCCCACAAAAACTGCAGGGTCCTTCACCTTCTTGTTCGCACACAATCTTCCCACATGATAAACAATTACTCACAAGCCTGTGTCTGCGCGCTTCACACGAACAGGGTTTCCCCTTTTGAAATATTATAGACCCTTTCGAAGCTTCTTCAAGTGATATAACTTTACCTGTTTTTTTCTTCTTTGACTTTGTTGGTTGTTGGTTTTGTGTCTGTTTTGGAGTGTTTTGTTTGACTGGTTTTTTAGCAATTTTGATTGGTTCTTTTGCAGGCGGTTTTATATACTCACGAAGTTGACTGGTTTGACCGTCTAAAGAATTGTCGGCGGTCTCTGCATAACCTCTTCTTTTCAGATATTCATCGATTACGTGTCGACCGGCTTCCTCACCAACTATATTCTGTATGCACGTAAATGATTGAATGGAATGATGATATAAATGAATGGTTGTTCGAAATAAAATTAAAGAAAGAGATAGATGAATGAATTACGTGGAGGTACTCTTTGGCGTCAATAGGAGGAGCAAGATCGCAGTAGGAGACTAAACCTGCGATGAGATCTCCGTCTAAATCCAAACCCTCCGTCTTCCGGCAAACATCCACCAGCGCCTTCTCCAGCCACTCTCCCGCACTCTCCATTATATTCTAGGGTTTCTTTCTTTCTTTCTTTCCTCCTTTTTCTTTTTCTTTTACGTTTACAAGGACCGGACGACTTATTATTAACCTGTTAATCACGTAACAAATATAAGTGTTTGGGGTTCGTTTAAACATTGAAATCGTTTAAACAGGTTATTGGTTTGACTTCTTTTTTCTTTTACTTTCGGTTTATTGGTCGGTTTCAAAATTTCCAAAATGTAGTGAACGGTTGGTTCGTTATTTATACCGGCAACCGGCTATATGAAACCAGACCAGACTGTAAATGTTGAATGCATTTTAATGTTTTTTATTATTAATTATTAGATATGTTTTGTAATATATATTAGATATAGTTAAAATTTAATTGAACGTAATCTTTGTATTACAAATAACTTGGCTATACAACTTCAAATTAACCTAATTGCAATGTGATTCATTTTGTGATCTTTGTTGTTATTATTTCACGTCCTAGATCTTCCATTAATATTTACCATTTATGTGGTTAAGATTATCATTTTTTATTTATAATCCCCTCAAGTATCATATTATGTTGGTTTTTAGTTAAAATTGATGGTACATTTAAATTAATTATTATTTTAAACTAAATTTATTATTAAATTTTAAACTGTGAAACCAAACTGGAATCAGGCCGTTAGTAACGATTCGGTTTCAACTTTCAATGGTTGAGTTTGGTTTTGGACGACAAAAAAATCAGTATTAACGGTTGGACTCACCAGTTTAACTTAAAAACCATCAAAACCGACACTAAACACCCCTACGTAACATATTAATTTATTTAAAATGAAAAAAATTATAACAATATCATATCCAAATTAAAGATAATAAAATGCTCGTTTTTATGATGTAATTTTTATATAAAAATATTAGCGTTTGAAAAGCCTATAGTCATTTAAAAATCATGGGTGAGAAGTTAGTTTACAACTTAAATTAAAAACATAATATGTTTAAAGATGAGGTACCAAACTTGTAGGTTGAATGGATTGTGTTTAAAAGACAAGTTTACCCTTACTAACACATGTACCTCATGCTTTAAATGTTGTAAATTACTTAAAAATTGATGTCTTAATTTGTCCTTTTTTGATGTATTATATATAGTATAGATTATTATTGTTATTATTATTATATAAGTTTTTAATTGAGATGTTTTATTTATACAAACACCGATGTTTGTGTCTTTTCTCAATCCACTAGCAGGACAGCCCCTACCGCTCTGTTTGATGTGGATAGATATAGGGTTTTTTTTTTAAAAAAAGTGGGATCAGTAACCAAAAAATTAGATGAGTTTTAACATAAATCATAAAGAAACTGATTGTGAAACATCAAACAATCAAGAAATAACCGAAGTAATAAACTTTAGAGAAAATGAAAACGGTTTTACTTCAGATTATATGATTAATTTTAATCAACTAGAAAAAATTAACAAGCTTAAATTCAAGCTTGACACAAAAACGGTTTTTAATCAACCTAATCACTTACAGAGTTTAGTCTCAAGAGCTTTCTCTAGAAAAAATAAGATTTTCTATTGCTTCAATACTGAAGAACTTTCAGTAGATATAAAAGATACTTTCGGAGAAGTATATCTACCTCTTCTAACTAAAGGAGAAATAGCAAAAAGACTTTTGACTATGAAACCTGAGTTAAGAAGAACCATGAACATGGTGCATATAGGAGCAGTAAAAATTCTTCTAAAGGCACAATTTAGAGATGGAATTAATTTTCTTATAAAAATGGCTCTAGTTGACAATAGAATTGTTAACAGACAAGATGCTCTTTTAGGAGTAGTACAAGGAAATTTAGCATATGGAAAATTTATGTTTACCATATATCCTAAATTTGTCTTACATCGAGATTCAAAAGATTTCGATAAAACTTTAAGTTTCATACATCAGTGTGAAAGAACCGACCTTATGGAACCGGGTAATAAAGTATTTACGATTAATTATTTAATTTCGTATGCTTTAACAAATAGTACTCATTCAATTGAGTATAAAGAGAAAGAGAGTATAACAATCGAAGATATATTCTTAGAAATTGGAACTGTCGAAGGAAGTAAATTTTCTGAACCATCACAGTTACAAGAAGATTGGGCAATTAATATTGCTCGTAATAAACAACCTCTAGTGTCCCGACCTAGACACGGTTTTACTGGAAACCCTTTAAGAATAGGAGAATCCAGTTTTACTGAATCACAATTAATATGATCTATGTCTGAAAAGGTTGACAGATATGGTGAAATTCTTAAGGAAATAGCTGGGAAATGATATCGTCACAGCCAATCCTTAAAAATTTAGAGCTTCTAAATGAAGAAATCATCTTAGAATAAGCTTCAATACATATTCTTCTTATAAGAATAGAGCAAGTTAAAGTAGATATTATGACAAGTCATAAAACAAAAACTCTAAAAATAAAAGCTTTGAAAGAAGAAATTGTGGCTATTAAAAAGAATATTAATAATCTCAAGGCTAGAAAAGCAATAATTTCTATAGCATGAGTCTAATAAAGATCGAAGAATCGATTAGAGAATTAATCAAAAAGGTAGAAGAATTAACTACCAACGAAGGCCTAGAAGCCATAGCGGCAAAAATTATCAAAGATGTATCGGACAAAATTGATAAAATTAAAGAAGAAACGCCAAAACCCGAAAAACATACAGAAAATACTTCTGAAGAGAAAAAGAGATTTCAAAAATACTCTTTTCCCAATTTTAATGTTGGAAACCCTTAATTAGGAAGTTCTAAAAGTCCAAATGCATTGGAGTGGCCTTTCGGATCTACCTCAAAAGACTAATAAAAGTCAGATGAGAAATCCTAATCAAAAGATAAATCCAGAAATTAGAATGAATTATTCTAATCTTCAAAATATCTTTCAAAAAATAAATGAGCTTCAAAATGACTTAAGTAGCCATCCATGTGATAGGCTTAAAAAACTAGATCTTTTGATGCAACAAAAACGAAATTTCGAAAGAGAAATACAAGACCTTCAAAATAATAAAGCTATTTTGTCTTGTAAATAAATGAGTTCTATCACACAAAGATAAGAACAAATTTTTGACGAACAGCTGGAAAATTATTCAGCCGAACAAATACAAGAACTCGTTCAACTCATGACCTTAAGTGATCAAGAGTGCGAAAAGAAATTTTCTGAAAATAAAAAATTAAAAGAAAAATATTTTCCAGAAAACAAAGAAAAAATCTTTGCTATAAAAGAACCCGAAACTGAAGAAGAATATTCTTCGGAAGAAGAAGTTCCAAAATATAGGATGAATCAATCCAGCGCTGCTAGTAGTAGTAACCGCAAGCCATCCTACAGGAAAGAGAACACAAAATATGAATTCTCTATGCTCTATCATAAAAGGATACCAAATTCCGATAAAAATAATGGTAGTTCAACTGAAATTGGCACCATAAAAATTGATTGTATTTTTGATTTTAATCAAAGAAAAGAAACAATCGACAAATGAAATACTGAAATTAGTCTGATTATCCAGTCTAATCAAGAAGAATTTTCCAATGCCAAGGCCTTATTGTTACTAATAGAACATAAGTCCGCAGGAATAGTCCAAGATTTTATTAAAGGAACAACTTGGAATGAAGAATTACATGGGGATGATCTCTTTGATCAAATTATCGATGCCATGTATATGATGTTCTTAGGTCTTGATTTTCTTACAAATAAAGATCATGAGAATCAAAAATTGCTTGAAAAGGCAAGACAAATATTAACCTAATCACAACTTTATGATATATGTCTTTTAGATGACTTTACTTGTCTTTTTGAACAAAACTTATATAAGCTAAGCACAGGTGAATATCATTCTTGGATAGAAGTTTACCTAATGAAAATTCATATTGTTGGCGAAAAATCTAAAGAACGATGGAATAAAGAAAAGAACGACTTAACAAAGCAATCACTAGGTTTTGCTACAAGAATTGTTAAAGAAGAAATTGCTGTTTACTGCGATTTTTCCAACAAGCAAAAACAGTTAAAAAGATTTAACAAAAATTGTTGTCATAAAATTGTTGTCAATTATCTTTTGGGTGTGATGAGGATAAAAACAAATATTTCAAAAAGAAATATAAAAGAAAATACAAAACTAAAAGAAGGTTTTGGAAACCCAAGAAAAGAAAATTCATCCCTGGAAAATACTTTTCAAAAGAAAAACCTAAGGTTTGTCCCCAAGGAAAAAAGAAACGTCATTGCTGGATCTGCGCGGAAGAAGGGCATTATGCCAACGAATGTCCTAATAGACAAAAGTTTCCGGAAAAGGTAAAACTCATTTATGAAGCAGAAATTGAAGGTTATTATCCTTCCGAAAATATTTTGATGACTATATGCAGGTATATTCATTTGAAATAACGTATGATTCATCTTCAAACAGTAGCAACAGCTCAAATATTTAAGAGATGAATAAAAATAAAACTTTTAATAGGGGGGGGGGGGGAAGAAGACAAAATCCCAGAAAATAAAAATTTTTTTATTACAAAATTTTTGGGAGGTTTTCTAGATATTCTCTCGACATTGAGCATCTCAAGGGAACCAAGAACGTGCTGGCTGATTGCCTGACACGAGACTTTCAATAAACGTGAAAACTATTCACACCTTTTTTCATCTATTTAAGGAGCTAAAAACCCCTCAAATTGGTATAAACAATTCTTTTCCATAAAAAGAAAAATCTCATGGAAGAACTCAAGGCATTACGCCTTAAAGAAAAAATTCTTCTTATAGAATTAAAGTCTATTCAAGAAAAAATAGCACTCTATGACGAAAGTCTAGAAACAACTGCTAATTCAGAGCAGGAATCCGAAAAAAGACAATTTGAATCTATTCCCTTTCAAACGGCAAAGGGTAAAGAAAAAACAAGTCCGTTTACTCCTGTTGCTTTGAAGAACTAAGATCTTCATCTAGTCCAGAAGCAAACTTCTCTAGTAAAGACAAATCAAATCCGTTGATGGCTGACAGTTTGCAAAAAACTGAAGAGGTCTCACTAAGACCAAGTTACTCTCAAATTACCCAGAGACCAGAAAATCCCAAAACAAGGTTTTATGTCATTTTTGACGGTGAGCATAGGGGGATATACGAAGACTGGTCAACAGTCAAAAGTTACGTAGATGGAAGCAGCCATCCATTCAAAAAATTTAGGACGTTAGCACAAGCCCAACAAGAAGCCACCCGCTATTCAGCAAATTTTGGAAAGAGGGAAATACCTTTGACGATAACACGTAAGCTCCAAGGCTTCACACCAAGTCTTCACTGACATAATATGCATGCTTAAGTAGGGTCAGGCATATTTTTCCTGAACCTTTAAAACCAGGAAAACAAGAAAGAACCATTGAGTTCAGAAAAGCTTCACCATTTCTCTCAAAAAATTTTTTTGAGAAAAAAGAAGAAGAAGAATCCTCAGAGATTGTATCTCTTGATGAATTTAGATCATTATGGTCTAAAGCGCGGTCCTTAAGTCAAGATGACTTTGAAACTGAGCACATTTACACAGAAGATAAAGCTACTAAAAGTTTAATTGTCTTTTGTCCAGGCGCAAGCCCAGAACTTATCTCCTCAGCATTTTCTGCTGGGTTAGCTAAGTATATTTACCCTTCCTGTAATTTATAAGAAATTAATTTAATGGCCGAAGGAATGAAGAAAGCTATCAAAAACTTTCGAAAAAAGATTGCAGCGGCAAAAGATGCTAACATCTTCATCAAGTGTACCTCTACACTCCCAGATTGGCATCAAGGAAAGACTTTCCAAAGTTACCATCATCTGGAAATCGGTCTTGCTAAAATAAGAACCGTAAATCCATCCAAAGTCATGGAAGAAAAATATGAATATCCGAGCAATTGGGTTGAAATAAGAGTCAAGAGTTTTCTAAAAATACTTGAAAACTTGCAAAAAATAAAAGCGGGAAGCTTTAATAAAGTAAACTATAACAGTCACCACTGTGTAATTACCAGCTTTAGTAGTCTTCCACTACCAAAGCACGAGAAATAAGCTTTAGAAAAGATGGAGCAAAGAATCATCTTTAATAAAGTAGAAGCAGGACCAGTCACAAAAGAAAGACTTTGTCGGAGCTTCAGCGCACTTATGAAAATCATAATTGCAAATACTATCCAGTCAGTATAAAAGAAGATAATAGCTCTCAACTTTACAGCTATTACTCGGATGAAGACACCAGGGAACTGGACCCAACACATGGGTATGTCGATTAAAAACGTGATGCATGACGAATTAAGAAGGGAATTTTTGTCCATTGTATAAATCTTCTCCTCCTATATAAAGGAGAACGATTCTTAAGTTTAGGCATCCATTCTTAGTCGCACTCTTTCCTATCTTTCTTTTCTCTACTTGTAATCATGTGTAATAGTGAGTAATCTCCTTGCTAAAGGAGAGTATTATGTAAATACCAAGAAGTTCTTCCCTCAGGAAGAACAGTTGTGAAATAAAAATACCAGTTCTTATTATCCATCAAGTTCATCTTTAAGAATTTTGCAAAACCTGGAGCCCTGGAGCCGTAAGAGTACCATTGAGGCAGGAGGCCGTAGGGAACAAGTTGGTTGGGTTGGTCACTTGAAAAATTTAAAAGATTTTCTTAGCTGGATAAGAAGAAGAGGTATGATTTATTTTATGACTGTTAATTTACTTCAAAAGTATTTATTATAGTCTCTCCTTAAGCATCTTTACAAAAATTTGATTTCTCAAACAAAACTCGATTAATCTTTATCGAAACTAAATGATTTCTCTTTGGGAATTTAATAAAACTAAGAACACAAATGAAGACTCCATGTCTTTCATGAATACAAAGACATATACACATGTCTTATAAAAAAATAATAAACAAATAAAAAATTGTTAAGAGTTGTCGTTCAACTTTCACACAATTAATGAATTACCTATGTCTTTCACAAAGATAAAAATAAATGAAGAGTTGTCAGATAACTTTCATGCAATTGAAGACCTTTTTATGTCTTTCACAAATTTCTTCATACACATGTTGAATATAAAACTCATTTTTAAAAAATGGTTTATAGACATTCTTAAATTGCTTTACAACATAATGAACATTTATAAATTGCTTAACGGCATAACAGACATTTATAAACTGCTTAACGGAAAAAAAGATTTCCGCATTCTGGTATCAGGGTTAATTCTTCTCCTCTCCGCGGAGCTATTAACGTTGGTAAATCGATTAAACATTTATTTACTTCTTAGAAGGCTTGCTCTGCTTCCGGTGTCCACCGGAATTGTGATTTCCTAAAGTAGTTTCTCAATGTTGTTAAAAATGGGAATGACTTGGTAGCATGGTTTGCTAAGAACCTGTTCATGGCCATTAGTCTTCCGTTTAGCGTTTGAACTTCTTTTAAAGACTTCGGAGATGTCATGCGTGAGATTGCTTGCACCTTCTCAGGGTTGGCCTTAAAGACGTCTTTTGTCTTTATGACCCCAAGGAATTTCTTTTCCTCCATTCCAAACGAACATTTGCTTGGGTTAGTTTCATGCCGATCTTCCGTAGTCTTTTGAAGGTATCTTCTATGTCTTTGAGCATTTGGTCTTCCTCTAGGCTTTTGATGATCAAGTCATCCATGTACACTTATAGGTTGTTACTGATCTGTTCTCCGAACTGTTGATCCATCAGACTTTGGTATGTGGCTCCCGCATTTTTCATTCCAAAGGGCATCCATTGTAACACAATGTGCCTTTGTTTGTGCGGAATGATGTCTTGTCTTGGTCTTTTTCCGCCATGTGAATATGATGGTACCCCTTGTATGTGTCTAAAAAACATTTGAAGCGATATGGTGCTAGTGCGTCTACCTTTATGTCTATCTTGGGCAATGGATAACAGTCTTTAGGGCAATCTTTGTTTAGATCTTTGTAATCGATACACATTCGCTATGCTCCTTTGTTTTTAGGTATCATTACTGGGTTTGCCACCCACGTTTGATACCTTATTTCTCGGATAATCCTTGTCTTTAACAATTCTTGCACTTGATCATTCATTGCTTTCGTCTGATCTAGGCCCATTTTCCGTCTCTTTTGGATGATCAGGGTGAATGATGGGTTAACTTTCAAGGTGTGTTCCTCTATGTGTCGTAGAACTCCTATCATATCGACCGGTTGCCAAGCAAACACATCGATATTTAAGCATCAATTGCTTCATATTTAAATTCACACTGCTGGATAAAGTAGGTCCTATGGTGATCGTTTGATCCAGGAACTTGGCGTTTAACTTCCATTTCTTCGGCTCAGCGTTATCAGTGATTTTCAATGCCTTTGGGGGGTTTTGAATAGTTAATGCATTGTTTTGCGTTTCGATCTTTGTTTAATGTACTTGGAAAATAGTTTAAAGTATAGGGGTAGTTTGGTAATTAATGTAATGACTCATGTAACATCCTACTTTTGGTTATAATAATAAAATAAATTTCGTTTATTTTATATTGTGTCGTTTATCGGTTTAGATAATAAGCTGTACACGGTTGGGCTTGGACTTTAAAAGTTGGAATATAAGATGGAATTGGCCTTAGGTCTATGGGCTTAAGGGAGTATAAATACCCCTTAAACCCTAAACCTTTCGATTTTCTTCCATCTCTACACCATAGCGTACACCATAAAAAAAACACACACACAAACACTATCCTATAACCCAAGTCAAGATCTGAAGGAGAAAACCCGAGATTGTTGGTGCTAGAACGTTGTGGCGAACCGAACCTACATCAAATACCAGCTCATGTTCGTATACCGACTCGTTTAAGGTACGCATATAATTAGGAATCTTTCATTTAGGTCCGGATTCATTTAGATAATCTTAGATCTGTATACATATGGTAAAAACGAACCAAACGTGATGATTCTTGCTGAAAACCATTAACGATTGATAGGTTAATTGCTAACCTAAAGAACCCGTAACATATATGCCTAAAATTGCACCCCTTAAACATGATTATTTGGATGATCAAAGGGTTAGGGTTTGTAGGCGCTGCAATTCCGAATCCAACGATACCAGATTCGTGTGTTTTCGTTAAGTATTGAAGGTCTAATTGCAGATCTGGCTATAGTTGACCAATTCGTGTTCTTATTGATTTTGACTTTGACCCTGAGTCAAAGTCTGAAAAAGATTGGTTTAAGGTAACGAATCAACTAGCCAATTCGTTAAGGCAAGGTAATGAATCAATTCGCCAATTCGTTATGTCCAAACGACGAATCAGTTCACCCATTTGTTATGCCCAAATAACGAACTAGATAACGAACCAGATAACGAATCAGGTGATTCGTTACTCGCCAATTCGTTCAGAATAAAGTAACGAATCAGGGCTTGTTCAGATGACGAATTGGAATGACGAATCAGATGATGAGCAGATGACGAATCAGTTAGCGAACTAGATTATGAAAGTAACGAATTAGCTAACGAATTAGGCTTAATTCGTTATGGCGAAGGAGTTAGCGAATTAAATAATAAATTAAAATCTTAATGGAAAATGTGTTAAGACAGTTAATAGAAATAAAATTTTTCCAAGCTGACCTGGCAGCTCGACCCCAGCCAGAGGCTCTGCCCCTTGGACCCTGCTAGGGGTTGCCGCCCCTAGAACCCCGTTGCGAGGGGCGCTGCCCCTGGACCCCCATTCGTTGAGGTTTATAATTAAACTAGATAGCATGATTCGAGTAGTGATAGTTAATTGATGTATGTAATTATTATTCAGTTAGCCGTGCACAATTAAAGAAAGGGATTACTATTTTCTCTGAGCGTAACCGGATCCAGGTGAGTTTCTAGCCCCATTTCCTTGTTATGTTTTCGGGGCTGTGTGCATACTCGATGTGATAGTTAATACACTTACCTTAAATGGTAAGTGTATGCCATGTATGATTTATATGTTATGTATGTATATCTTAAATGTGAATGAAAGTTTGTCGATACGTGAACGATATTCGGATATTGCACGTGTTGACAAGGGAGGTATGTATATGATGGTTGAATGTGTATGATAGATATTTGTATAACGTATGGATGTGTATGAATGATTAAAGAAAGTATATGTATGTTGTAACACCCCGTAACCGCAGCGGAAACGTAAACGGGATGCGACAGACACCTCTGATATCAACCACATTGTTTATAAAGAAAACTGAATGCATTAATATACTTCAAAATTTCATTATCTCGTATTTCATTACCGTCTAGGTGATACACACATCATACAATATGATACATAATTCTATCTGTTATAATGTTTCCTAACATCCCGCACGCAAATCTTACACACATCAAGCACTTAGCACGTAAGCAATCACTTCATCTTAATTGTACCTGAAAAGCATGTGAGAAAACGGGTCAACTACGAATAGTTGGTGAGTTTCACAATTTTAGTAAACCATGATAAATCCATATCATAATATAATATTATCTGGGGACACTGTTAACCCAGTACTGTACTCACTCCGGGGGCAATGTTAACCCGGAAACACTTCTAGGAACCCCTGGGGACACTGTTAACCCAGTACTGTACTCCCTCCGGGGGCAATGTTAACCCGGAAACACTTCCAAAGACATCTGGGGACACTGTTAACCCAGTCCTGTACCCATTCCGTACGATTCCCGTACAATCAAATATTTATAAACACACGCAAGTCCATGCGTTCAGTATGTACTTAAACATTTTAATAGAAACATGCTTCCGCCCCGGGAAAATATTTGAAAACAATTCAGAAAAAGGGGCTCGTGAAACTCACCTTAGCACATGTAAGCAGGTAACAACAATCATTATCAATTAACACGTCCAATCTGTAATATGATCCCTACGATCGTTATTATACAATTATTGTTTATATAATCTTTAACCTTATCAATCGGTACATCTGGGGACACTGTTAACCCAGTACTGTACCTGTTCCGGGGGCAATGTTAACCCAGAAACACTTCTCCGGACTCAGATTGTGATGTCGTTTAGAGTTCCATGGTCCCAATTACTATTAGTCGTTTTTCTCGTTTTGGGTGCCTAGCACGGTTATTCGTTTTTATGTTTCAAAAATGAGTTTGGTCACACACGACCCGAAAATAGTCATTGACTGATAGTTTAAGTAAAGTTGTGAAATTTGAGCTCGGTTTAGACGCCCCGTTTGGCCGCGGGACCCGTTTCCGTCTTTAGCGTACCAGAAACTTGTTAAAATAGGTTAAAATTACTCAAATCATCCGAATTATTTTCGGATGATTTATTTTTACTTGTTTAACTCATTTATATGAAAATAGTTCATTTTTAGGGTTTTTATACATCAGTCAGCTCGCTTAAGCGAACTTCACTGGTTTACGCGTTTTAACTTTAAAAGTTTGATAATTAGCACAAATAATTATCCGTTTACTCTCGGATCTTGAAATTTTGTACAAATCACTTTTTAACAGTGGGGAATTTTATAAAAATATTTCCAGAATTAATTTCTATATTTAAAATTTATTTATCTATTTTTAAACACCATTTAAACACTAAATATGTCGTAAATACCAAACGATCTTAGAAAAATCCCAAATTTTTCCTGGATATCCCCTGCCATCCACATAGTCCCCTGTAATTTTTCCAGAACCAAAATCTTCTTTTACATGCCTTTTTTACTAAAACCGAGCTAGAACACCCTAGAACTCGTTTAACCGAAAAGCCTACTTAGACTTCTCCAACTGAACTAAAATTTTGTGTGTGACTTATACATGATATAAAAAGCTTATCTGCAATTTTCCAGAATTTTTCATGATATTTAACTATTTTTCACCATTTTTGGCCAAAACCGAGCATTAAATTCACCAAATATTCATCCTTTATCCAAAAATTACCAAAATTTCACAGAACTCATATTTTCATGTGTTTAACACCTCTGTAAAATTTCATGACCTAACTCTAAAGCATCAACAATCTATCCAAATTTCCCAAAACCGAACATAACCGAATATACCTTTCGTTTTCCGCCACTACGAGCTACAAACTCGTCTTTCCGCCTTATCTACCACTAAATACAGAGCCTAAAAACAACATACCACAATACCAAGCAAGTTACACTCACGATCAAGCCATTTCTTTCATGGTTTCGGTTATGATTCAAAAACAAAGGTTTAAACCGTAAAAATTCGTTTTTGGTTCGTTTAACTCCTTTCTTGGACCAAGATCCCTTGTATAACCCGTATACATCACTTGATCATGCAAGAATCGGTTTTCATCTTTGAAACCTCATTTTCTTGCAAACAAACTCAAGAAACGAAGATGAACACGTATATAACACGATTTTTACCTCGGTTTTCTTGCTCAATTTCCGGATTTTTGGATGTTAAAGTTGAGAGAGATGAAGGATTGTTGATAAGTTGTAAAGAAAAATGAAAATGTAAGGGGTATAACACCCCTATATTCCGATCGGCCCTCATGTGGGGGTGGGGTGGGACCCACAAGTTCATTTTTGGCCACTCATTTGGATATCCGCAATCGGATAATGTTTTGGATAATCTGGTTCAGTTCGTTTCTCGGTTAAACGTTTAATTCGGCTTAAAACGAGGCCAAAACGGTTGTTTTTTCGGCTAAAAAATGAAATTTATATAAAACCGATTTAAAAACTTTAAAAACTTAAACCATGACATTTATTAACTCAAAAAATCATATTATTAATTATTGTGCATCTTTTTCGGCTTGATCGATCGTCTCTTGCTCGGTTTGGTATTAAAGGTTTCGTTTAACGTACCGACGTACTATTAAATCGAAATCCTTTTTCTGTGCTTTAATCCACTTATCCCGAAGCTTTAATACTTCGTAACATCACTAAATATCATATATCTCGTCTATAATTGAACCCTAGATTCGTTAGGGTTTCAATAACTATCGATCGATTGATCGCATATTCAATACGATGAATTATATATTCACGTGCAATCCATACAGTGAACCCTGTATTCTCGTATAATTACTATGGTAATTCATGTACCCGACATTAAATATGACGTAACTACAGTCTACCGGTTAGGGTATACCTGGTTTCGTCGGAATCGTTACATATGTTATGGGTATGTAAAGGTAGTATTCACAAAGATGAAGAAAGAGAGATCAGACCCTTATAATATCTGAGATAGAGAAGAAAGGGATCAAACCTTAATAATATCTGAGATAGAGAAGTAAAAAGGGATCAGACCCTAATAATATCTGAGATAGACAAGAAAGAGACCAGACCCTAATAATATCTGAGATAGACAAAGGAAAGAGGGATCATACCCTAATAATATCTGAGATAGAAAAGGAATGGATCGGACCCTAATAATATCCGAGATAGAAAGGACAGAAATTTATGTAGTACGAAAGTAATAAAGTATGAACGAATGTATGAACTTATGTTATGAAAGTAAATCAGTAAAGTAATTATTATGTATCTTCGGATGCATAATTGAAGGTAAGTGTATGTATTGTATAATGTGTGAGTAACTAGAAACAATCAGCATAGCTGAATTTTAGTAGGCACGCAGGTGATAAGAATGAGACAGCTGGCTTGAGCGGGGACACATGGCGGAAGAATAAGAGTCTGGCATCTGAAGACTCAAAATGTTTTATATTTAATGTTTTAATTTTGAAAGACAAGAATGTTGAGACAAGTTGAGAATTATTATGTAATGTTTATGAATGTTTTATATTCCGCAAATGTTTTAAATAACTCTGATGATTAGAACTATGTCGATGAGTAAATCCAACGTCCAAATGTGAGGCACCGTTAACGGGGCCTTACAACTCATTCGTCAGATAATGGTAATGAATGAGTCAGTGTCTTTTGTGCCTCATTCGTTAGATATGTTAACGAATTAGGGTAATGCATGTAGTGTCATTCGTTAAGGTTTGTTTATCGAATGACTTAATGTATGAGAGACAAATGAGAGGCTCATTCGTTAGAAATGGCTAACGAATGAGACATGAATGTCTCATCTCCTATATACCCTGTATCTATTTCTAAATTAATAGATTTTTTATTTTTTATACGTTTGAGCCTTGTACGCTGCTCAAAGTGTCTCTCACCACACATAGTACAATTCTTATCCAAGACTTGTATCATTTAATGATGCCATGTGAATCGCTAGAAACATGTGAAGTGTATGGCTAACCCAACAACGAAAGTTTCGTAAGGGGACTGGAGCAGGCTACCATGAGACAAAAGATCTTCTTTCTAAAGAGATTCGATTCACACAATCAACGTAATCATACATAAACATAATCATATCAACGACTAGATCATATGTAGTGAATCAGACACTGGATTTTCAAGTGGTATCAGAGCCATTTGTCTAATTGATTATGTTTACAGCCTGATTTAGGCTAAATTGATCTGTTATTTGAGATGTAATTGTATTAGAGATTGTACGGAAGTGATTTTGGACTGTACGGAAATAAGAATCGATCAATTGAAGTTCATAGAGATGATAAGTGATTATGATTTGATGTCATGGTTGTTCGTATGGATCTGCTGATTGTCTAGACTCAATTAATTGTATTGAATTGATGTTTATCATTGATTTCGGATTTAGCGGGAAAGTGTTTGTCTCTAAGCGTATAGTTTTGAATTTATGAGTCAAAATTAAAGGTGAATTGGACTGGATTGAGTGTTCATATTGGTTCGGATTAGTTAGAAATTGGTTTGTGAGTAATTTGGTGTGATTTGGACTGGTTTGATGTAGTTTAGATTGACTTTGTTTCTGGACAATGTATAGATGATGATGAACTCATACATTAATTTCTTGGAAATTATGAGTTCATTCGTTATAGTTAATTAAACTTATTTGTTAAGCGGTTATCAGGTTGTTATAACCATTTTAACAACCCATTCATTACACTGTTTATACATTCGTTACATTGTTCACACATTCGTTAATATGTCATTCGTTACGTGGTCACTAATTTGCTAAATCTCGTTCGTCTTGATTCATTAATCACTGCTCATTCGTTATTGAGCAGTGTCAATCGTTTAAACTCATTCGTATCATCCTATGTTGGTTATTCGTTAAACCAGAATTCCTCATTCTTTTACCTGAAAACTTCTCATTCATTATAACAGTTTCAAATTAATCAAGTTTCACCCTTTAATTTTCAAATTAATAGTTTCAAACCCTTGAGCTTGTCATATTGACAAATTATTATGCTTTGGCGTCTCAAAATGCCCTTATGCAGCATATGTTAACAAATAAATATGAGATTGTATCTAATACAAAACGCCCAAGGCTCAATAATCTTTGTGATTTTCCAAAATGGGATTTACGATTTCGAATTCATTTGGGAGCAATTCATCCCGATTGTATGCAAAGTTTGGAGAATACTTATGAACTATTATCTGTTGATACTCCTGCTACTGGTCGGGTAGCCTAATTATTTACTCAAATGACTGCTAAGAAAAAGAAGGCATATGAAGTTGAGATGAAGGCTTATTCTACCTTAACAATGGCATTACCTGAGCATATATTTCATCAGTTTAGTCATATTAAAGAATATGCTCCATTGTATCAAAATTTAAACCAAGAAGCATGGGTAATACAAAAGAAAGTAAGAAGAACTTCAATCTTATGCCTGGGGAAACAGTTGGAGAATTGTTGATAAGGATATGTCATTTGACTGTTGAACTTACCAGATTTGATATGAATCCTGAAGAAAGTGATATACTTGATACCGTGAAGAATGCTCTTCCAACTTCATATTCTACCTATTTGATGGTTCTCACAGAAAATGGGTATATTAGAAGTGAAAGGCTTACTGCTATGGATTTTGACCAGAAGCTAGACGAGAGGCAGTTTGAGTTGAAATGTCAAGGTTCATCTAAGGATAATAATGATCCAACGTTGTATGGTGGGACAATTCTAGTAAATAAGAGTACATACGTGCTGATTACTGGTTTTTACTCTCAAGCAAATCAAGAAGTTCCTCAAGAAGCTGTTTCTGAACATAGTGTATGTTGGATATTCTAGTGTTATTGGGTTCGTTTAACAATAATGTTATTTGGGCTTTGTTATTAAGTTTTACACTTGGGATTAAATATAATATTAAGTGGGCTTATAATTGGTTATTTTGGGCTCATGTGGGAATCGATCATATATTATGATCGATGTTATCCCTGGGATGATATATCTCGATCATATAGATACTCACAAAGGGAGAACATACGGTTACTTGGTTCTCTCTTGTTCATCCATATAGGAACATCAAAATTCAATTCCATGTACAGAAAAATCTCTGTCTTATCCGATAAATCATTGCGTGTAACCCACAAATAGGTTTATCTGAAAGTGATTCAGAGATTAATCCAGGCAATTGTTCAAGAAACCAAGATTGAAATCAAGATTACAGGTTTGCAATGATCGAATTCATCCTCCAGGTACGCAATATATACAACAGAGATAAACCTATTAGGGTTTGATTTGGTTATTAATGAACAATTTTTGGTTCAGTCTGGGTTTGACTGTAAGTTTTCTTGAAACCCTAATTTCACATATAGTGATTTTGGTTAGTATGGTCTAGTACAGATTTATTTTGATGATTAAGGAATCAATTTTCATAAAATTGGATTTATACTTTTTTATGTGATCGATGATGAACACATATCATTTTTGTGATAATATTAATGTCAGATATCTAAGAAATAACAATGCCCTTGAGTTATTTGATAAACATGAACATATTGTGGATGAAAGAATTAATCGATTGAAAACAAGAATTAATTATGCACATGATGGGTACATAAATTTTATATAAGTTATAATGGTAAACAAAAGGGGCATGAAAGGGTTTTCTACAAATTATTTTTTCTCCCTATTGTTCATGCACTTTGTTGAAAGTGCATTAAATTGTTTGTGGCTTTAAACTAATACGGGTGAATACAATGATGTGTATTAATTTGATATTTGATTGAATAAATTAACATGCCATACTTATATTTAAATTAATGTGGTCTTATATTTGATGTTAGTTTAGAAATAAATTTCATATTAGTTTGAAAATTTATTAAGCTATATGCATACTTCATGCAAAGATTTTGATGATTTAGTTATGTATGAAGTATTCATTTTGATTTTCATTCGGATAAGTGAAGTTATTCCACTGAAATTTCGGATGAATTAAATCTGAATGACACAACCTTAATTTGAAAAGGATATTGAATTAGAAGTTTGTGATATACCCATTGAAACAACACAGAGGTTTCGTGGTTATCTTTTCTTATTATTTAGATTATTATATATTAAATGGTGTGATTTGCAGATTTATAAAAGGTCGATTTGAAACTGTTTCATGCGGAAATCTTGTATCCATGTAATTTGGAATATATATATAATTGAAAAGATATGCATAGATCACCAAATTAAGATTGTGATTTTAATAATTCTATTGGGGTCCCGTATGATTCAAATTTAGTGGAATCAATGGAGACTGTAAACGCCACTTAACAAATTTAGTGGAATCGATGGAGACTGTAAATGCAACTTATTTGGGATTGTTTCTCTTTGAGAAGGCACAAATAGTAGATAAGTGGCAGGTGCATAGAAATTTGATGGAAATGATTAAATCACAAGAATCTGGTATGATGTTTTATTAATCCAGATTCAGTTTTCATGGCATATTCTTTTATATTATTATTTGGGAAGGTTAAGGATGTTTGTGATTGTCAATTAAAATGAAAAAGTCGATAAAATATATTTTATACATATTATGGTTAGCTTTATTGTTTGAAGGTTATGTTACTGTGAAACACATTTCCAGTAAACTGAAAATCATTAGTCAGTTTCTTTAGTTATATTTGTTTTGGGTTCCAAAATATTCATTTTGGCCATTGATATTTTGGGTTCAATTTTTACTCAACAATTTTAAATTATTTAATTAATTATGGCAAGTGGATATAAGCGGAATTTTAACCGGGACAATGATTATTTCACAAAGAAGGAAAAGTTGTTTTGTTGGAGATGTGAAAAACCATGACACCTAAAGAAAGATGTCGAGTGAAGATGGCGAATAGAAACAAGTTTAAAATGGCGGGTCCAAGTGGGGTACTTAAACAAGTTTAAAGACTCAAATGCTCCATAAGGTATGTTTAGTGTTTTACTTAAATTTGACAAAACGTATGAGTTTTGTAGCTGATTCAGTTAGTCACTCGGTATTTTTTTCAAATCTAAAGTATAATTAGTAAAACACAAAAACTAGATTTGATTCAAAGAAACAAAATTGATTTGATAATTTGAAAGAAATAAAAATGTTATTATAATATTTTTCCAGATGGTACACACATGGGGTTGATGGGATACGACCCAAGTAGCGATAAGCCCATTAGAGGTATACAAGTCGGGAAAACCCGTTGGGATGTGGAATAAATGAAACTCGATATTCGGGTTTGTTATTGGACTCGAAAAGTCTAATGGTTTTTAAAATAATTCGGTGAAGAATTATTTGTGGTTTATTTCTTATTCCTAATATGTACATGATGAAATGCTTGCATGGTGGGTAGACTCAGGTGACACGAGTCATATATGCAAGGATCTGAAATGGTTTAAAGAATTTGAACCGGATGAAGACTTGTATTTACTTGTGGAAAACATATGTTTTGGATTATGTGTTGTATGTTTTAAGGATTAGAAAGAATCTTTTGTCTGGGATGTTTTAAATCACTTCTGGTTTTAAGCAGGTTATTGAGTCAGATAAGTTTATCTTATCGCAACATGAAATATTTTGGATTTGGATATTTGTGTAATGGAGTATTTAAACTAAATATTAATGCTCAATTTGTTATTGAATCTATTTGTATGTCATAATCTTTTCAAAGCATGGTAGACTATATGTATATATTGTGACATGGCAGGTTAATAGGTCATGTGAATTATTTTGGAGTGAAAAAAAAAAGAAACTTAGAATCCTGAAGGAAATGATTGATTCCTTCTTATCTTACTCGGGTTTGAGTGATTGATTAGACAAAAAAATTATTATATTCTAGTTTTGATATAAAGGATCTGGGGGAGGTTGATATTATCCTAGGTATAATAATAAAAAGGAGTAACAGTCTTATAGCTATTACTCAATCTCATTAAATGAAAATATTGAAGATATTAAATCAGTTTGATTGTTCTTCAGTTATCACTCCTATAGATCCTAATATCAAGTTTAATTTCTAATCAAGGTGATTCTATATTACAATTAGAGTATTCAAAGTTAATTAAGATGTATGCTATGATTAGCACAAAGACTTACATAATTTATGTTGTGGGTAATTTGAGCAGATAAACTAGTTATCCTAGTGCTCAACATTGGCAGCATTAAACAAACTGCTTAACAATGGATGTGTATTCTCTTTTGGAGAATGCTTCATTTCTTAGGTAATTAAGGAATGAATTTGTATCACTTGACAATGGAATGCGAGTTTCTAGCATTTGCAATAACTGATAAAAGTTGTTGAATGACTAAGAAACTGAATTTATGAAATTCTATTGTGGTCAAACCGATATCACCAAAATCTATCAGGCGGGATAGTGATGACTATGGGTTATAGTCAGAAGTATAATGGAAAGTCTAGACGGTTATATGTTATACAATACAATGTGTGATATCAGTTGGTTTGTAATATATGAGTATAATTTGACTGATAATCTAACTAAAAGGTTAGGAAGAGATCTCGCGAACATATCAGTCATGGGGATGAGTTCAAAGTCCATACTTTAATATCCTATGTCGAGACACCCAATTCCCATCTAATACAACGTTAGATGCTGAATTCATTGCGGAAAGCTTGTCATGGAGATATTGGAACACAATATCATAAACATCCCAAGGTTTGTGTTCGGACTGCAAGATAAAGAAGGTTGAAGTATAGCTTCTTAATAGTTAATTGATAAATTGCAGTGCGGGTGCGAGAATAATGAACTACCTATAAGAATATGAAGTTTAGCTGCTTCAAGAAGCTTTGGAGTTGAGCTTTGATATATTCTTTGAAGGATTAGGACACATGCTAGTAAAACATTGTGTCGAGTGGAATTTGGATTTATAAACGTATGTGTATTTTACCTTCAAGTATTCAAATGAATAGCAAGGGTTCAATCCATAGGACACCCCGATATTCGAGTATTTGGATCGTTTGATTTACTAAGATGAAAATTCAATCCGTAGGACATTTTCATTTATGCATGCGTTTGTGTTTCTGTGGAGATGGTTAAGTTAATCATGGATATCACTATGATGGGGGAGGATTGTTGGATATTTTAGTGTTATTGGGTTAACTTCTTGATCGAGGAAAAAACGTTAGAGATTAAACGAATTACGGGACGCCGGAGTGCGGGCTCGTTTAATAATAATGTTATTTGGGCTTTGTTATTAAGTTTTACACTTGGGCTTAAATATAATATTAAGTGGGCTTATAATTGGTTATTTTGGGCTCATGTGGGAATCGATCATATATTATGATCGATGTTATCCCTGGGATGATATATCTTGGTCATATAGATACTCACAAAGGGAGAACAGACGGTTACTTGGTTCTCTCTTGTTCATCCATCTAGGAACATCAAAATTAAATTCCATGTACAGAAAAATCTCTGTCTTATTCGATAAATCATTGCGTGTAACCCGCAAATAGGTTTATCTAAAAGTGATACACGATTCAGAGATTAATCCAGGCAATTGTTCAAGAAACCAAGATTGAAATCAAGATTACAGGTTTGCAATAATCGAATTCATCCTCCAAGTACGCAATATATACAACAGTGTATCTCCAAGTTCATCTGGATTTGGCGTTGGTTCAGTTCCTATGTTACACCACCACCTAATGTAAACATGACGGAAGCCGAATAACATTTTGCCTTCATGGGAGCATTCATGACCTCTTATGAACAATTGTGGGTGGTTAAGTGGCAAGTAGTGATATGACTTATAAGGATTATGGTCAGGTTGATCCTGATGATCTTGAGTTGATGACCTTTATGTGGAACATGGCAATGATTGTGCAGAAAATTAAGAAGTTCATAGAAAGAATTGGGAAAGATTTGCATGCTATGAGCAAGAGGATAAGGTTTGACAAGTTGAAGGTTAAGCGTTATAATTGTCAAGAATTTGGCCAGTTTTCTAAAGAGTTGTTAGAGCATTAATGTCTAATGCTAGGTCTTGTGGGCTAAATATGTCAAATATGTATTGTAAAGGGCTTAAAATGTCAAGTTTGTAAGATCCGTATAAGTCTTAGGGGCGTATAAGCTTATACGGAGCGTATAAGTCTTATACGCTGGATAAAGACTTATACGGGTTCACTGTAGTAGTATATATATGGCTTACATGTTCATTTTTATAACATGTTTTGGTAACAGTCCTGATAATTGTGTACTCTCATTGAAATATCAACATACGAAGTGTATGAGTGATCGTGTTGTTAATCCTTTATGATGTTATTCCGCAATGTCGTTTAGTATAGCAAATACAATTTTATCGATCCTAATCATATCGTTTACACGTACATGATGCATTGCATGATCCGGATCATGTTCTTTCAAGTGGTATAAGAGCATTTGGCTCATATTTGCTACTGATTGCAACACATCACATGGTTAATTGTTGAAGATTTGAAGATTCATTGTCAAAGTCAAAGCCGACTGCAAATTCTTCAATTAAACACTTGTTTATGGATAAATTTTCAATTGCTTTAGTGAATTTGTTTGTTGGTGCATAACAATCATTTCTGCATGAGTGATTTTGATTAATTCAAGCTTAAATTCGATATTTTGATCATAAAAGATGAATAGTGGACACGGCGTATACGATGATCTACATAAGCGTATAAGGTATAGTATCCGTATAAGCTTGTGTTGGCAATATAAATGGATACACGATATATAAGTGTTTCTGGCCATATAAGCTTGTTGATGTATAAGTAGTTTTGTCCGGATAAGAGGTTATAAGCTAAAAATTAATGAAGCTGGAGGCACTCAGAAGGTCAAGAGGAAACGTAAGCATGTTATTAAAACTGAAGTTGTTACTTCTCCTGATCCTATTCCAGATACTATTATTGCTCCACAACAACAACCTTGTGTTGATGAACCTGCTGTTGATAAAACAGTTGATGATGAAGAAACAGAATCTGATTGTGAGATTCCGAAGAAAGTATTATTTGATCCTTGATCTACGCATGATATTTGAAAGGAACGTCGATCAAAGAAAAAGTTTGATGATGATGAGACATATGTTCCTGAACCCATTCAGCCGAAAAAGAGACGAGTCAAGCATATGGTAAAAAGGTTTGTAATTGATACATGTTTAGTTGATGAACATGAGGATGTTGAAGTTAATCAAGGAGCATTAGTTGATAAGACTCCAGAGGTGGCTAAAGCACCTGAAGCTGAAAAGACACTTGTTTTTTAGTTGAATTTGGATGATGCCATTGATCAGTTGATTAAAACACCAAAAGCTCAAAAGTATACACCAAAGATTGATGAACCTATGCATCAAGAAACACAGAAAGATGATCCAAAAGTTTCTTAACAATCGTTTTTTAATATATACTTGCAATTAGATGGTCCTTCAAAAGAAGAAGTTGAATTGTTGAAAGAAAAATTTGCAAATCAAGATGTGAAGATTAGAAGTTTGGTTGATGAAAATGATCATCTAAGGGCTGATAATGTTGAAATAAATAAGAGGTTATACGAGAGTGAAATGAAAAAGGAAGTTAGCTGATGATTTACTTGTTGAGCATAAGAAATACTTTGTTCTAATTGAGCAAAAATTTGGTATTCGTTTTAACTCAGAGGTTGATAGAGCTGAAGCCAGTAACACTGTGTTTGAAAGGGTTTATTGTGGTGATATTGGTGTGGCTGAAGTGTCTTTTCGTGTGGAATATGATTCTGAGAAAGCTGCTGATAAACACAAGTCTAAGATAGAAGAACCTATTTTTGTTGATGATAATGTAGGAGCTTCTGTGCAAGCTGAGGAATCTAGTCATGCTGATGTACAAGCTACTGAATATGTGAGTGAGCTTCATGTGGTTGATCCTGCATTAAACAACCTGTTGAACAACCTGTTTAATCTAGTGATGAGGTAAAGGTTGTTTAGGAGGAGGAGGAGGAAGGTAAAGAAGATGAGGAGATGGTAGATTATGGAGATTCTAATGATTATTTTGATGATTTAGATGACGATGCTACACCTCAAGGTGGTGTTGGTGCGGTTGCTGGTAACTCTGAGAAGAAATTTGATTCTGTTGGTGGTGATGTTCAACAAGATGAACCACAACAATAATCAGAGTCTAAAAGTGCACCAACTGAGAAGCCTTTGGAGGAATCAGAAGACTTGATTACTTCTAACTTCCGTGTCTAATATGGTGGATGAACTGGAAGAGGGGGAGATTCCTGTAGACAAGTCTGAATTGTCAAAGATGTTAGAGGTCTCTGTTGAGGACTTAAACATTTGATTTTGAGAAGGATATTCCTGAACCATATTTTCATGAAGACTGGTTGAATCCCAATGTGGATTTTATTGATAAACCATAAGCGGTCAAGTATGTTTGTGAAAAAGAAGAGTTTGATGCTTTTGATGAGGATCTAGATATGGAACCGGATCCATATGAGCAACCTAAGAAAGTTGAGAAGGTCAACAAGAAAGATTGGTTTCCCAATCGTGTGGATGAGCCTAAACCAGTTTATCTGAATCTTGTGAAATATTATCAGAAAACTCAGAAGGATGTTGCGATGGGAAAATGTTTGAGTATTGCTTATCTTAGTAAGATTCGAAAGATCGGGATACGAAGCCTATTTGGAGTACAATACTTCAATAGTTTAATGGAATTGAAGAGTTTGCCGTGGTTTGATGCATATGATATTTGTATGCATTATGATTTTCTGTATAAACCAAAGAGTGGTCCGGTGAAGGAGATTTGGGAGATTATGGTAAGTGAGGCAAAACGTGGTTTTAAGAAATGGACACCTCAGTTGCCTAAGGTGTTCAAATCAAGAAATCATAAGAATCCCGATGGTGAGTTAATAAGGACATTGAGGTATACAAGGCCAGGCTCACTACGTGTTATATCGTTGTACCCAACAGAACAGGATTTTCATCCTTACTAACTTTGTTGGTCTTATTTGGCGTTTACTGGTGAAGCGAGCATATACTTAGATGGTGGAAAAGAAAAGTATGATGTTATTCAAGTGTATGATCTAATGTGGCTGGTAAATTGTTAGTCGGAAGGAATTGAGACATTACATATGAACAAGATACATTGCAATGATGACAAAGTTAAGACGCAAGCCAACAAGTTCCAGAAAGTTATGAATTTATGTTTTGATAAGAAGATACATTCTGGTAGGGCTTGGGAAACTAACTAGAGGGTAGTGAGTGAAGAACAAGAAACGCTTGAGGCTGAAATAGAGACTAAACCTCAGTACCGAGTTACTAAGGCATCGTGGAATAGATTTCAATTTAAGTCTATAGGTGTTTCTTGTCCTACATCACAATGAAAATCGACAAAGCCATCTTTTGAAGAAGCGAAAAAGGCGTATCGAAAAGAGTTTTTGGTATGGATTGAAGACCTAGCAATATCCAAGGGGGAGTTTGTTAGAGCATTAATGTCTAATGCTAGGTCTTGTGGGCTAAATATGTCAAATATGTATTGTATTGGGCTTAAAATGTCAAGTTTATAAGATCTGTATAAGTCTAAGGGGCGTATAAGCTTATATGGAACGTATAAGCTTAAAATGCGACTTCAAGCTTGAATGAACTTGAGAATGCTTTTGAAAAATCTAAATTGATTAACAAGAGTAAATCTAAACCAAAAGTGAAAAATCAAGTGAAGTTTCTTGAATCCATGAAATTTGTAAGTTCAACTGGATCCGATACACTTCGGAGTTTTTCCGATTGTTCTAATCTAGAATTTTATAATAATAAACCTGCTAATCAAATGGGTAATTCTAAAGTAAAGGTTGCATATTTTGAACTTGAGGATTCACATGATGTTGTTGATTCACCACACACTTTTGTGGATATGAGAACTTTCTTCTCATGTGGTGAACGTGGTCACGTTGTACGACAATATGTATATAGGGTTAGAATGACTGAAAAATTCTTAACCAAGGAACAAGCTCCCATGGTTAAGAAGATTTTGAATAGACAATATCCTTAAGTCAAGCTTGATGACACTCACAATATGTTTCATGATGTTAATCCATGAAAGGTTGCGCATGTTAATGTAAAACAGTCTAATGTGAAAAGCAAATCGTTTGACCATGTTAAACCGATTTGTAATAACAAGGATTCAAATGTGATTAAAGATGCATATCCCAGAAGAAAGTCAATGAAATATTTGACTTATACTCAAGTTCATCAATCACAAATGAAACTAAAGATTATCATTCATGAGAAGGAAACAAAAGAGGAGTCCAAAACTGAGGCATGGGTTGCCTTTTTAAACTAATCATTTACCTTGTTGTGAAGAGTACATCCAAGACTATTTCAGGAGACAAATGGATTATGGATAGTGTATGCTCTCGACACATCACTGGCAACCTTAATCTACTTTCAAATGTTAAAGATATTCAATGTCAGGTCCCTTGATTTCAGCTGGATTTACTTAATCATCTCATAACTCACACAAATAAATGTGTCAACAAGAGAGTTAATGACGGGTTGCTATATTTAGAAAGATAACCGTTTGTTAAAGGCGGAATCAATAACAAACATACGGTTGCTTAATCAGTATTCAAAGGTAACCAACACAAACAAGATTCACTGAAAAGATTTCCATTTATATAATATCAATTATACAAGCTGGATAATCGATTTAGGGTTTCTTGAAGGAGGGTTTTTCGGTACGTATTCTAGGATAGCATTCACACAAAATATTCTATTTCAATTAATGTGTCACTCTCTGTCTTAGGCGGCGTGCCCTAAAACATTCTATTTATAAGCCTGCCACCCTTTGACAGCTGTCATTCCTTCTAGAAACCCCAAACATTAATACATATTCAAATTACATAATCACAAAATAACCTAAGTGTAAAACAAGTCTTCCGGGTAGGCTTTGCATTAATCTTCATTCTTCGAGTACGCTGTGTACTCTGCCATCCTTCAGGACTTGGTAACATAGAATTGTGCTCGGATCAGTTTCCGGGTAGACTTTACTTAAAGAGTATTTTACCAAGTAAACTACTCACTGGGTAGACTTCAATCTTCTTGACTTTGCCAGACTTTTCCCGACAAACCCTTACGAGCAACCTTGTTCTTCAATGGTCCATTTTAACTTTTTGCTATAAAATAACTTATTAGCAAAGTGTACTCGAGAGTACAGTTCCTTGCTTGAGTTGAACCTTGCCCAATATTACTTAAATATATTCATCTCAACCATCAAGCTTGTTCGGACCACTATTATTAATGAATACCTTGCCCGGTCTTCCAATAACTTGGCTTCATGAGCTTGGTTAGCCAAAAGCTTACTTGGGAGTGAACTTTACTTGGCTTTGAAGAACAGACTTTCTTGACAAAGTGAACCTTGCCCGGATTTACATAAACTAGTGAACCTTGCCCGGCAATGCACTAATTTGCAAACCCTGCTCGGATATCCACTAAAGAAGACTACATGAAGATAACCTTGCCCCGATAGAAAAAATATCGTACCCGGCTAAGTAAAAGCTTGCTCGGAGGTCTAAGGTGTGCCCGGATCCATACTTAGCAAATTCTGAGGAGGTTGAGAAGATTCCAATCTTCCATATGTCTCATTTTGGTCAAATCTTTGACTCAACATTCAAGGGGGATATGTAGCGTTTGCTGATAATTAAGGTGGTTTGATTACGAACGAGGGAGAAGTCTCAAATGGTTGTATTACATTTGAGCGAGTTAATTATTGTGACAAAGTGGATCACAATCTGTTGAGTATGTCACAGATTTGTGACAGAAAGTTTACCACTTTATTCACTGATAAGGAATGCGTTTTTTCTTTAACCGGGTTTCGCAATTCCTGAAGATATGGTTGTCATGCGATCTCCTCGATCGAATGATATTTATGTACTCAATATGGGTTCTAGCGTATCATATTCTTCTATTGAAACATGTTTTGTAACGAAAGCAACCGAGAAGGACACAATCTTATGGCACAAGAAAATGGGTCACATTCACATTCGCAAGATGAATCATTTAATGGCGAATGATTTGGTGGATGGTGTCTCGTTTAAGAACTTCAAATTAAACGACCACTTTGTTTCATGCAAGAAAGGAAAACAGAAGAAAACATCACACTCGTTGTGTCACACCCCAACCTACAGCGGAAATGCTGGGGCGTGAACTGATTGTCACAACTCTCAAGGTTACTATCATGCAACATTTTAAATTTCAATATCTATTTAATAATTTCCATTAAAACAATTATTCATTACAATATCTCAAAAAAAAATAATAAATAAACTTCAAACAAATATAAAACCATAAATAATATTGTCTCATTTAAATTTCTTCTAGCATAAATCCCTAAGTGATCTTCAAACTTCAATTACTTCACATGATACGATGACCTGCATATGCATTGAAAATAAAATAGTTTTGTCAACACAAGGTTGAGTGAGCAACACACCAGTTTAAATGTACATATACTATGTATAAAAATAAATAGTGCAACAAGTCATACGAGAATAACAAATTAACCAAATGAGCAAGTATGACTGAGATGCCCAGAACCACAAAGCTATAATGACTAGCGTATGATCATACTATTCTGAGATTATGTTGGACATCTCTGAATGCGGAAGCATATAAAGCAAGTAAGCACATAAACAAGTAAGGTATAAGTTGTTAACACATAAGACAATAGTTGCAGTTTTGACTATAAGTATATATAAGATATATAATTTACGCATATGTCCCCAAAAAGTGGAAAACAAGTAAAATAGGGGAATGTGGTACTCACCTGATCGGATGAACGAAATAAGTGACGATGAGAGAAATATGAACCTTTTGGGATATACCGTCAAGGATTCCTATAGCAACGATAGTTGAATGCTGACTGACGAGTTGCGGTTGCCGGCCAAAAGAGCGAACAGATCGAAAGATTCAGAGTTGTGTAATGAAATTAGATTTGGGGTTTATGATCGCGAGACAGAAGAGCAGATGTATACCAACTTAATTGAGATTTGATTAAGTTTATACCGGTTTATATGAAATCTTTAAGTCGGTTTGTTATTTAATCAATTAAATCAATACGCGATCTAATATCCTTAATTCAAATGACGGTGAGGCCGTATATGGTATGAGGAACAATAAGCAAGATTCAATTTCCATGTTTTCGACGAGAATTGTGGTCCAAGCTAAAGATTTGTGTAAAAGGGTTTGTTAATCAGGTTCGGATACGGGTTGGGTAAGAAAAATGGGGTTGGGTTTAATATAATATATTAAAGAAATCAGAATTTGCATATAGGTCCCTAAACTAATTGGATGGAGACATGTAGGGTTTAAACTATAGTTTAGGGTGTAAAATGTATATAATTCGAAGTTTATATTTGATAATTTATTATATATAAAAAAACAAAATAATAAAATAATAATAACTCGATAAATATGATATTTTATTGATTAAGTTACCCGAGAATGAAAATGGGTCAGATATTGGTAATTAATAGTTTAAACGAAAAACCCAAGCTGTTACACGTTGAAGCAGGTCAACTCATTAATACTCCTTTGGAACGACTTCATATGGATGTGTTCGGTCCAGTGAATCGTTCGAGTATTGCTAGAGATTTGTATTGCCTAGTCGTTACCGACGACTACTCAAGATTCTCATGGGTGTTATTTATGAGTATTAAGTATCAGACATCAGTTCTCGTACAGAATTTGATCAACCAGATCGAATCACTTTACAAACATAAAATAAGACGTATTCGAAGTGATAACGACATAGAGTTCAAGAATAGTGTGTTAGACTTTTTCTGTATTCAAAAGGGAATTCACCGGGAATACCAGGCTCCATATGTTTCACAACAGAATGGTGTAGCTGAGGGAAAGAACATAACATTGATTGAAACAGCTAGAACAATGTTGATGGATTCTAAGCTTAGGTCCAATTCTATAACGAGGCTGTGAATACTGCTTGCTATACATAGAATGATGTTCTAATGGTTAAAAATCTCAAGAAATCAAGTTATGAGCTGCTTAATAACCGTAACCAAATCTTCATTTTCTCGAACCATTTGGGTGTTCTTGCACCATGCTTAAACGTGGGGCAGATTCATTCCTGTGATATTCATCACAAAGTCTCTTTCAGCAATATCCATTCTTTTCAACTTTTCTGTCCTCTTTGACCTGTGAAGTTGAATCATTCTCCAACTTCTCTTTTCCTTTAAGAACTTGAACCCCTTGTCAGCTTCATCTCTCAAAAATTTTGACAGATCGTTCATCTTCCTTCAGCCATCTTGTTTCTATTTCTGAAGTCATACAGATTAAGATTGGCCACTCTTTCCAGTTGCTCTTCTGTATACTCACGGAAGTCACTTCTTACAACAATTTCCCTCAATTGCCTACTTTCCATAATCACCTTCAATGACTCAGTGACATAATCAAAGTAGATTTCTCTTGGAAGATCCACATCAGATTGTGGTCTTGTTGTTCTTTGTTGTGCAAATACACTTGATTCACCTCTTCCTCCTTGTGGTTGTCTTCTTGAGATTGGAGGCCTAAAAGGGATAGATTTCTTTGGTTTTCTAGGCCTTAAGTTGAAAACTTTAATGTAGATGGCCTCCACCATTTATGTTGGAAGGTTAGCCAAATCAACAATATTCTGTCCTGCTAATTCTTTAAGATCCAGTAGCATTCTTGCCATACCAGGAGTGTTTGCCAATCCAGCAGGCACAAAACTTCCATCCGCAAAGGTTCTAGGGTTATCACTTTCCTTTAAAGCTTTCTCCCATTCAGCCTTTTGTATATAAAAAAGTTCTTTCAAATCTTGTTTCTCCAAGACATTAAAATCTTCTTCACTCATTTTCCATTGATCAATCATAATCCTTCTTAGAATATTTATCATCTCTTCATTTTCCCAAGGGACAATGGGTTCTTCTTCAGATTCAGGTTTCTCTTCTTGTGGGGTATAAGTTTCAACTGTTCTGACCTATTCTTTTAACTTCTCCCTCATGGTCTTAATTCTTCTTTTCTTTGCTTGAGGTTCATCAGTTGGTTCAGACAGTTTGGTAGAGCTCTCAGTTTGGACTCTCTTCAATTTTTCTTTTCTTTTCAATTTGTTGTACTGGTCCAACACTGATTCTCTAGATAGGTTCTCAACAATCTCAGGCTTCATACCTCTCTCCAGCAGGTATCCACACATACCTCCATACGTTTTCTTCAAAGTTTCCATCTTCTCAAGTTTATCATTTTCTCTAACACATTTCTCAATCACCTTTTCTCTCTCACTGTTATATAGATCTTGGAGTTGGTCAAAGTTAAAGTGAGATAGATCTTTCTCCGAATAGTTATGCCTTCTGAGGTATTCTCTAAACTTTTGACTCTCCCTGTTTTTCTCTTCCATCTTTTTCTTCAAGGCATCTCTCTCTTTATAGTCTCTTTTGCAACTGATCATCATCAAGATCAACCAAAGATTCAAAACTTATCCCATATCTTCTCAGCTTTACAACCAATGGATTACTCTTTTTAGCTTCTCTCATACTCAACTCAATGTTGGCTCTCTGCACATCTGTCATTTCAACTTGTGGAGATTCAACATTCACAGCTTCTCCACCTTTTCCTTGATCATCATTGTTTTCATCAGAATCATCAGTTTCATCATCCTCTTCAGTTGATACATTGACTGCATCTATCTTTGGTTCATCTGAGGGTGGATGATCTGGATTCTGTTCAGACCTAGCAGGCACATCAGGAACACCTGGAATCTGTTGTCCTGTTGCAGTGTTTGCAATGGAATTGCCCTGATTGGGCTATTATCATTATCACCTTCATCTTCAGAAGTCTCAATATAACATTTGTTCTTTTCATCCCATCTCCCTCTCTTTGTTTTCCTCTCATCATTCCTTTTCTGTTCATCAGACTTCCTCTTTCTCATATACAATTGTTCAAATCTTTTAGCTCTTTCCATCCTGATTCTGGTGATATTAGCCATCATTTCCTCAACAGATTCACCAGTTGGCCTTTCAGGTTCCCTTTCAGGTTCCTTTTGAGGCATTTCTTGAGATTCACAAGCCTTTTTAGATTCCTTTTCAGGTTGGCTCTGTGGTTGAAACATACTTATCACCATAGCCAAGGAATTGTCAACTTCCTCAGTTCTGTTCATCATAATCAGTGTTTCAATTGCTTCTTGATCAGCTACATCATCAAAAATTTCTTTTGCAAGTTTGGTTTGTTTGATCAAGATTTCTTGTTCTGCCATTTCTTTAGGAGTCATGGATTGAGCCAGTATCTCCCTATCCCTTGTTTCTCTCAGAATGTTCTCTTGTTCTCTTAGGGCATATTCATTGGCAATAGCATCATCTTTAAATGACACATCTTTTCCTGGATATGCTTTAACAGGCTCTTCTACACTGATTTTTGCCTTTCCTTTTTCAATTCTCCTCCTCACATCCTCTTCATCCTCAAACTGTTCATAGTCATCTATTTCCTTTTCAAGTGCTTCTAATTCAGGGTCATACTCTCCCCTCTTGGAGCTTTCTGGTTGTTCAGTTTGAGTAATAGGCTCCTCAGTAGCAGTATTCCCTTCATTAATCACTTCAGTCTCTACAACAGTCTGAAAGTCAGTTAAGACATCAGTAGCTGTATCAGTAGCAGCTACATTTTTTTCAACATTTATCTTTTCAACCCTATCTTCTGTCTCAACATTCTCTTCATCCCTCTCCAGATTTACTGTTTCATCATTGTAATTATAATCTTGTTCTCCCACATCTGATCTATCACCATCATACTTATCATCCTCAGCTCTCCTCTCCTCACTACTCTCCTCTCCATCATCATAAACATTCACAATTAGTTTTAAACTGTATGCAGTCTCCACAACTGTTACTGTTTCAGCAACATTTACACCAGAGACAGTTGGCATATTCTCATTCTCCCCCTGTTTTGGGGCAGCTGAGGTCTTCTCAACCTCCTGCTCCAGGGCTTGAATTTTCAGATTTGGTTGTACCAACTTCTCAAATAACATCACATTCTCCTCTGTCACCTCCTCGTTCCTTCTCTTTAGTTCAACATTTTCTTTTAACAAGGTCAACATGTCAGTGTCAGTGGGTGGTGTTTGTGATAATCGTCAATTTCAGGTTAACTCCGTTAACTCAACTCCGTCAATTCAAACTTAAAGATCACTGAATCTATAACGCACACCTCATTACATTTAAACTAGGGTTTAAATGACGCTTGACAATTACTACATGTGTAGTCTTTCGGGAATTGCACCGAAACACAAACGAGTTGACGCTAACCATTGATGAATAAACGAAAAAAGTCAAAACAATAATTATGTGATAATTATGTGTTAGACTTACGTGTTATGTGATAACATTGTTATAAACGTTAACTCAATGTGCTAGAACTAGTTAATTAAGCTAGAAAAGAAGCAATTGGAAGTTGAGGGACTAGAGTGTAATATATTATTATTATTAATATAAACCTAAAACCCTAAACTCCCCTCTCTCTTCCTCTCATACCCGACGGCAGCCTCCCCCCCCTCTCCTCACGTTCGGTTCACACACACACACATATTGCTTGGTTTTTGATCTTGGTTCTCACAATTGAAGCATCCTACATCCGTTTCTAGCCATCTTCTACCTTCCTATTGCTTGTGTTGGTGTTTTTGAAGGTATAATTGTGAACCCTAGGTTCCAAAAATCTTCATATAATGTGCTCATATGATTCGTTTGATTTGATGATGTATTGATGATGATTTGATAACTAGAATTGATATTGTTACATGTTAATTGTTGTGTCTTTGATTTTGAGATCAAATAAAACCCTAACCATGTATGAATGGTGTAATTGATATGCATGGATAGTGGTTATGGGGTCTAGAATGTTATATGAATGATTTGTGGTCTATAGATGGTTAATATGTTGAGTTTTGTTGCAAACAGTTTCTGGACAGATTGTGTTGTTGATGTTCATTTGACCGTATCGGGGTTTAAATGTGAAAATTGGTTGAGATTATTGATACTACAGTAAACTAGGTTGAGTCTAGTTTCTAAAGAATATAAATTTGCAATTTTTGGACGTGTAAAAGTTAACCTTTATGATTTTACAAAAACGTTGTGCAAAGCTGAGTTGTTAGACCTGCTGTTAGGTTGTTTTGTAAATATTATATCTCATGAATTACGAAACCAATTGGGTTGGTTCCACTTCTGGAAGTTGACTTGTTGAGTTAGGAACCTAACCCAAGTGGTCTTGCATTTGTTGGATCTTTCATTTAACGGGAATTTCAAATAACTTTCTGTTGCGCATAAATTTGACTGATGTGAGTTTGCTGTGGTAAATTGGTTATTGTGAGAAATATATATGGAATAAAAATACAAGGGATGTTTTGAGTGTGGTCAAGAGGGCCATTTTAAGAAAGACTGCCCTAAGCTGAAACAGAACGACAACAATGGAGGTAATGGAAGTGGCAGTGGTGGTGGAAACAATGGTAAAGGAAGAGCTTTTGTTATTGGGTCGGGTCAAGCCCGCAATGATCCGTACGTGGTGACTGGTAAGTTCCATGTGAACGATTGTTTTGCTTCTGTATTGTTTGACACTGGAGCTGATAGGAGTTTTGTGTCGAAAGCCTTTAGTCAACTCTTAGACCTAACTCCAACCCCGTTAGATGCTAAGTTTCCTGTTGAATTAGCTGACGGTAAGACTATAGTAACGACTCATGTACTTGCGGGATGTAAGTTAAAACTGTCAGGTCATGTTTTTGATATCGACCTTATTCCTTTTTCTCTTAGTAGTTTCGATGTCGTTGTCGGCATGGACTGGTTATCCGAGAACCGAGCAGAGATTATATGTCACGACAAGATAGTCCACATTACTACCCCTTCCGGCGAGAGCATTTCGATCCGGGGCAAGAGAAGCGGCATGACCACCAGCGTTATCACCCTCATGAAGGCGCAGAAGTATCTACGAAAGGGTCATCCTACAATTTTAGCGCATATTATCGAGAAACCAGCGGAGGAGAAACGAATCGAAGATATACCGATTGTGCGAGATTTTCCGGAAGTTTTCCCGGAGGATTTGCCTGGACTCCCTCCTATACGACAAGTCGAATTCCAAATCGAATTGACCCCCGGTGCAGCACCCATAGCCCGAGCCCCGTATCGGCTCGCACCGGCGGAGCTTCAGGAGTTGTCCACCCAGTTGCAAGATTTGTTGGATAAGGGTTTTATCCGACCTAGCTCATCGCCATGGGGAGCCCCTGTCTTATTTCACAGAAAGAAGGACGGGACTTTCCGCATGTGCATCGACTACCGGGAGTTGAACAAGGTGACGGTCAAGAACCGTTATCCTTTACCCCGAATTGATGATCTGTTTGATCAGCTTCAAGGATCGAGTTACTACTCGAAGATCGATCTGCGGTCTGGTTACCATCAACTAAGAGTGCGCGAGGAAGATATTTCAAAGACGGCTTTCAGAACACGGTATGGTCACTACGAGTTTTCGGTTATGCCTTCTGGCCTAACCAACGCACCAGCCGTATTTATGAATCTTATGAATCGAGTATGCAAGGCGTACCTCGACAAGTTTGTGATTGTGTTTATTGACGATATCCTGGTCTATTCCAAGGACAAGGCTGACCATGAAAAACACTTGAGGGTAATTCTGGAATTATTGAATAAGGAACAACTGTACGCAAAACTCTCGAAATGCGAGTTTTGGCTTCGCGAGGTTCCCTTTTTAGGACATGTGATCAACGAGAACGGTATCCATGTCGATCCCGGTAAGGTAGAGGCCATCAAAAACTGGGAAGCACCTAAGACTCCGACTGAGGTGCGACAATTCCTAGGACTGGCCGGCTACTACCGGCGTTTCATAGAGGGATTTTCAAAGATTGCCCAACCCCTCACCGCTTTAACTCACAAAGGCACTAAGTACAATTGGAGTGACAAACAAGAATCCGCTTTCCAACTGTTGAAAACCAAACTCTGTAGCGCCCCTATTCTAGCCCTACCCGAGGGAACGGAGAATTTTGAGGTACACTGTGACGCATCGATACAAGGTCTCGGTTGTGTGCTGATGCAACTCGAGAAGGTTATAGCCTATGCCTCTCGACAACTACGGGTTCACGAGAAGAACTACACGACCCATGATTTGGAACTCGGAGCTGTGGTGTTTGCCCTTAAGATATGGAGGCATTACTTGTACTGTACCAAGTTTACCATTTACACCGACCACAAGAGTCTCCAACATATCTACGATCAGAAGGAGCTGAACATGCGACAGCGTCGTTGGGTCGAGCTGCTTAAGGATTATGATTGTGCCATCAAGTACCACCCTGGCAAGGCCAATGTAGTGGCCGACGCTCTCAGTAGAAAAGAAACAGATAAACCCAGACGAGTACGAGCATTGCAACTCACGATTCATACCAACTTACCTGACCAGATTCGCGATGCCCAACTCGAAGCTTTGAAAGATGATAATCTTCCATCGGAACTCATGCGGGGCATGAACAAGCAACTTGAAACCAAATCGGACGGGGTCCGATATTTTGAGAACCGGATTTGGGTTCCACGATACGGAGAGTTGAGAACTCTAGTGATGGACGAAGCACACAAGTCCCGATATTCTATCCACCCTAGCTCAGATAAGATGTACCATGACTTAAAGGCACTTTACTGGTGGCCGAACATGAAGGCCGACATTGCCACCAACGTGAGCAAATGCTTGACTTGTGCCAGAGTCAAAATAGAATACCAGAAACCATCTGGCCTACTACAGCAACCGGAACTTCCAATGTGGAAATGGGAACACATTTCAATGGATTTTATCACGGGATTACCTAAAACACCGACGGGATGCGATACCATCTGGGTGATCGTTGACCGGTTGACTAAGTCGGCACACTTTTTAGCGATTAAGGAATCGGACAAAATGGAAAGACTGACTCGCGTCTACATGAAAGAAGTGGTGTCTAGACACGGATTGCCTGTCTCAATCATTTCAGATCGAGATTCCCGTTTCACTTCGCACTTTTGGAAGTCACTGCAAGGCGCACTAGGCACCCGTCTTGATATGAGCACAGCATACCATCCTCAGACGGATGGGCAAAGTGAACGAACTATTCAGACCTTGGAGGACATGTTGCGTGCATGTGTGTTGGATTTCGGAAAAAGTTGGGAACCTCACCTACCTTTGGTAGAGTGTTCGTATAATAACAGCTACCACGCAAGTATTAAAGCAGCGCCGTTTGAAGCACTGTACGGACGGAAGTGTCGATCACCTCTCTGCTGGGCAGAGGTGGGTGACAGCCAAATCACTGGTCCAGAACTAGTACTCGAAACCTCGGAAAAGATTGTTCAAATCCGAAACCGCATGGCAACAGCACAAGATCGCCAAAAGAGTTACGCCGACAAGCGCCGAAAACCTCTCGAATTTCAAGTGAACGATCAAGTGCTACTCAAAGTCTCACCTTGGAAAGGTGTGGTTCGCTTTGGAAAACGAAACAAACTCAACCCACGATATGTTGGTCCTTACCGGATAACGGAACGCGTTGGTCCGGTGGCGTACCGGCTGGACTTACCAGCGGAACTCAGCAGTGTACACAATGTTTTCCAAGTATCCAATTTGAAGAAATGCCTATCTGATGAAACCCAAGTAGTCCCTTTGGACGAACTGCAAGTTGACGAACAGCTACGCTTCATTGAAGAACCAGTCGAAGTTTTGGATTGGGAAACCAAAACGCTCAAGCACAACAAAATTCCAATCGTTAAGGTTCGTTGGAACTCAAGACGTGGACCGGAGTTCACGTGGGAACGCGAGGATAAAATGATGAAAAAGTATCCTCACCTTTTTGAAGGGCTGACCAAACACCGAAAACCGCGAAACCCGGCAAACTGTCAGAAATCACCGGAGGTATGAATTAAATTTCGGGACGAAATTTCTTTCTACTAGGGGAGATATGACAAACTGAAAATTTTTCTTACTTTTTCAGACACTCATCACGACTTGACTCAAATTTTCGGGACGAAAATTCTTTAACATGGGAATGATGTGACAATCGTCAATTTCAGGTTAACTCCATTAACTCAACTCCGTCAATTCAAACTTAAAGATCACTGAATCTATAACGCACACCTCATTACATTTAAACTAGGGTTTAAATGACGCTTGACAATTACTACATGTGTAGTCTTTCGGGAATTGCACCGAAACGCAAATGAGTTGACGCTAACCATTGGTGAATAAACGAAAAACGTCAAAACAATAATTATGTGATAATTATGTGTTAGACTTACGTGTTATGTGATAACATTGTTATAAACGTTAACTCAATGTGCTAGAACTAGTTAATTAAGCTAGAAAAGAAGCAATTGGAAGTTGAGGGACTAGAGTGTAATATATTATTATTATTAATATAAACCTAAAACCCTAATCTCCCCTCTCTCTTCCTCTCATACCCGACGGCAGCCTACCCCCCCTCTCCTCACGATCGGTTCACACACACACACACACACACATATTGCTTGGTTTTTGATCTTGGTTCTCACAATTGAAGCATCCTGCATCCGTTTCTAGCCATCTTCTACCTTCCTATTGCTTGTGTTGGTGTTTTTGAAGGTATAATTGTGAACCCTAGGATCCGAAAATCTTCATATAATGTGCTCATATGATTCGTTTGATTTGATGATGTATTGATGATGATTTGATAACTAGAATTGATATTGTTACATGTTAATTGTTGTGTCTTTGATTTTGAGATCAAAATTAAAACCCTAACCATGTATGAATGGTGTAATTGATATGCATGGATAGTGGTTATGGGGTCTAGAATGTTATATGAATGATTTGTGGTCTATAGATGGTTAATATGTTGAGTTTTGTTGCAAACAGTTTCTGGACAGATTGTGTTGTTGATGTTTAATTGACCGTATCGGGGTGTAAATGTGAAAATTGGTTGAGATTATTGATACTAAAGTAAACTAGGTTGAGTCTAGTTTCTAAAGAATATAAATTTGCAATTTTTGGACTTGTAAAAGTTAACCTTTATGATTTTACAAAAACGTTGTGCAAAGCTGAGTTGTTAGACCTGCTGTTAGGGTGTTTTGTAAATATTATATCTCATGAATTACGAGACCAATTGGGTTGGTTCCACTTCTGGAAGTTGACTTGTTGAGTTAGGAACCTAACCCAAGTGGTCTTGCATTTGTTGGATTTTTCATTTAACGGGAATTTCAAATAACTTTCTGTTGCGCATAAATTTGACTGATGTGAGTTTGCTGTGGTAAATTGGTTATTGTGAAAAATATATATGGAATAAAAATACAACAAAATATGTTCTGGAAACCTAACACATATATGCTTTTGTGATGATTTTTGGTAAATTAATTGAGATGCTATGATCGGTGGAATAGACTAGTTTTACAAGTAGAATTCTGTCGTTAAGAAACTAGTTGCTGAATTTTGTAAAAGTTGCATGAAACATGGTATTTGCTAATTAATTGTCGTGTTTTGACCAAATTGCCCTTGAGGGGAATGATTGCTAATTAATTGTCGTGTTTTGACCAAATTGCCCTTGCGGAGAATAATTGCTAGTTAACTGTTACGTGTTGACCAAATTGCCCTCACGGGGAGTAATTGCTAGTGATGTACATTATTAATATATGACACGTAAATAATTGCTCACACATGTAATGTATCCCAAATGTACTTGTTAAAGTCACACACGATTCAGAAACGAAACACGAAACATATTGTGTGCATAGGTATTATGTGCCGAGTCTAGAGACTCGATAATAGTTCCGACACTTAGAAAAATCTCTTTGTTGTTTTAGAACGCTAGAGAGAGTTTTTCTGTGACGCGCATCCTTTGGTGATTTATTTTGGGAATTCTTCGCAAACAGTGAGTTCACTTACCCCTCTAAACTGTTTTCAAACGCTTTTCACTTGGGGAGATAACATACTCCGAAAACGCATTTAAGATTTTGTTAGTATAAATTATATATCACTTGTAAAGACTAAGTGGCAAACGCAATAACTAAAGTCCTTTATTCACATCGAACCGTTTAGTATTGGATAATAGCGAGTCATTGTTGAGTAGTACTACTGGGTTTGACAAACCCCACCCAACGCTAAACTCGACTGGAGGTCGAGTGGGTGTAATCTTGGCTAAACACATACCATGGTCGGGATAGACCTGGTGGCAAGGCAAATGATAAACAGTCAGCTTCGGTGTCGAACACTTAGTAATACTTGTTTTATAGGCTAGCTACCTATAGATATATAATTGACATAACACTATCTGGTAACGCAAAACGCTGAACGCAAAACGCTGAACGCAAAACGCTAAACGCAAAACGCTGAACGCAAACGCTAAACGCTTTATTTTATATAAACTTGTGAACTCACCAACCTCGTGTTGACACTTTTAGTATGTTATTCTCAGGTAGCCGAGGCGGGCGCGCGGTATAGGATCATGCATTGTTTGAAACGCTTTTGTTATCGCAATCTGATTTTAAACTGTTATTATGGGGTTTTGAGCCGTCCTGCGTGACGCAACTTTTTATCTTTTGGTTTTTATGCTTCCACACTTATTTTCATTTAAACGTTTTTATGGTTTGATTATAACTAATGATTCCGATCCTGTTAGTTCACACCCTCTGACGGTAAAACTCCGTTAGTGGATTTTGAGGGTGTGACAGTGTTGTAGGTGGTGATGCATGTGTTGATGTTTCAGGCTGGCTTATGGTTAGGTTTAGGGGTGGGGATTGAGTGGTTTGATGTGGTGGAGTTTGTGGTGGTGATGGTATAATGGGTTGGTCAATATGTGGTGGTGACTGTGGGGGTGTTGGAATAGGTTGTTCTGTTTGCTCAAGTTGCTCCCCCTGATCAGGTGCAACTATATCCATAGCTACTCCAGCTCCTCCTTCATCTCCATCAACATTATCATCTCCATCATCAGAACCATCATCATCACTCTCAACATCATCTCCTCCTTCCTCCTCTGAGCTTAACTCAGGCACTGGCATCACCTCCAAGTTATGATCTAACAGCCATGGCAGAATTTCAAATGGAACTTCAGAATTGAACCTATTGGCAACAACCGGATTCTTAATTCTTTTGTATGTGTCAGGGTTCTGCAGTAGGTGAGTAATTCCCATAGTGGGTAGATCTTGTAATTCCCTGTTGAAGATTATCTGTAGGAACCTTGGGTATTGCAAAAATCTATCCTTTTCAGCCTTTTTCAAATTTGAAACTAATCCCTCAAAGATCATCTTTGAGAAATTAAATGGCAAATCATAAATGATTCCAATAGTGGCATTTCCTAGATCACGACTCATCAAAGTCCAAGATCCTTTTCGTGGAGCAAACCCCTGTATCACATGATGAATAAGGAATCTGTATATCATAGGGAACATTCCCTTTTGAAATTGTCACACCCCGACTAGGTGGTTGCGGAAGCGTAATACGGGAATGTTACAGATAACACTGGTATCAACCACATTGTTTATAAAGAAATTCAACAACTAATTTACATCATATTACATTGGTAGGTACTATGTTTACAAACTAGATTAAAAACACATAACCAGTTCTCGGTTCCTTATTCATTAGTACGTATTTGCATCTATTCACAGCTATTCAACTTTCCTTCTAACACCAAGCACGTAAGCAAATCATTCCAACTTCGGCTTACCTGAAAAGCATGTTAAAACCGGTCAACTACGTCTAGTTGGTGAGTTTCAAGTTTCACGAGTACGAACAAAATCAGTATACGAGTTCTTAAAGTTCACAGTACGTATGTATATAAGTATGTGTATGATGTATTATACTAACCACAAATGAAACCGAGACAACTCGCACTGCATGGCCACCCTTGCCCATGTACTCCCGTTGGCATTTAACAGCCACTTTGCCCCAAGTATGTACTATGTCTAACACCACATAGCAGAATGTAATCAGTATAAATGACAATGTGCAACTGCGTAAACAAAGTATATCCGGCATACCCCACCGGCGCCTTCAGTTGGGTTTGTCAAACCGATAGTACTATCCACACGTCACTGGCACGAAGTTAATCATTTATGTTTGTGGGGACTTTCAAGTGTTAGTACTTAGATAATTCACATCACCACACGTTTTCAAGTATATAAGTATATGTAAACATGCTTTCCACCCCAAAAGTTCGTAAAACAGTTTAGAAAGTGGGGTCGTGAAACTCACCTTATTGTAGTTCGAGCATGTGATATACGTCAATAAGTGTTATGCCTCGATTATAACTCGTATCCTATAATCGGTATCGTACTGTTAATACTAATACAGTGTTTAAACCAAATTGGGCGCTATAACTAGTCTGGTTATAGCTGTTAGGCCCAAAACATGACCATAGTCTTAGATTGTGACGTTGTATACTATGAAATGTTTAAAACTGGATTTGGCTCAGTTTCACCATTTTCCGAGCCTAGCCAAGTTGATCGATTACGCGTTTAGGGAATAGGTAAGATCACACAAACTTAAGTAAACATGTTGATTGTTAAAATGATTTGATCTATGAAAGCATCTTGAGGTTTTGGTATTTGGATTGATCGCAGGGTTCGTTTCCGTTTTCACACGGGTTTGATTATACAAAACGCGTACAATCCACCCGAATTGTCCGGAATTCTCGTAAAAAGTTCGTTTTTATCAATTTCATTCAAAAATACGATATTTGACCACTTTTGACATTTTGACATACCAGTCAGTCCGTTAAACACAAAACTGCCGGTTTCGTTGAAACAATTATAGTTTAAATCTTTGATTAATCATAAATAAATATGTACTCATATTTAAATTATGGAAATTTTTTTAAAAATATATTAAAATATGGAGAATTTTATAAAAATATTTTCAGAAATTTTATGATTAATTATCTATTTATAAAAATTCATTTAATGTGCTATAATTGAGTAATAAATAGCCCGTTTATACCAAACGATATCCGAAAAATCTGATAATTTTTACAAGTGATCTAAATATCATTACATAGCCCCTGAAAAATCTCCAGCATCTAAATCTTTGGCCAAAATGCCTTTTTGCGCGTTTTTCGGCTATTAAAACTCGGTTAAAACACAATTGCACAAATAATACTTAGACATCTCCAAATATTCTAAAAATTTACCAGTGTTCTTAATATATCATTTATGGGTTCTAAGCCAATATTCATAATTTTTCATGAAGTTTACCTATTTTTCCCGAATAAACGCAAATAAACGGTAATAAATTCGCCAAATATTCTCCGTTTATCGAAAAATTACCAAATTTGAACAGGGACTCATTTAAATGATCCCTCATGCCCCTGAAAATTTTCACAAGCTAACAAAAAGAACATCACAACCTAATACTAAACAGCCCCTAAACGAGTAATACGGTATTACCTTGTCGGTTTTCGGTAGGTTTTCGATGGTTTAAACAGCTCTCCGGGTCTTGGGTCGCAAATAAAGTGTATCTACATATCATATAACATCAAACCAAGCATAAATCATCCATATAACAGCCTTGTTAATTAGGGTTTCGGTTTTGGTTTCAAACCGAACTTTCGAACCGTAAAAACGACATATTCATGTTCTAATCCGTGGTTTTGGCCAAAAATCCACATGGTACTGACTTGTAAACATGTTTAAAATCAAAAAATTATTTTAGGTGATTTTTAGGGTTTTTATATGGTTAAACATGTTTAATACTAATCAAAACCTAATTTTCCATGTTTAAATCATGTTAATTAAGTATGAAATGAATGAGAATTGAAGGTTACATATAGGGTTTTGCTTGAATAGCAGAAGAACACAGGTGCTTGTGAGTTGGTTTGACAATTTTTGTGCAAAAATATCAAGTGTAAAGCTTATGCAACAAGCTAGAACAAAAACGAAGGTAAAAGTCCACTTTGGCGGCCGGACCAAAAGGGAGGGCCCATCGTGCCTCTTTTTGGCCCATTGATGCCTCGTTTTGTGTGCCAAGGTTCAGTCTCAGTCCAAAATTTAGTTCGGGTCCGGTTTTTCGCAAGAAAACTAGTTCGAGTGCGAAAAACAACGCGAAAACGAGTGTTTTTCACCCCATTTTTGTAAAATAAGAAAAACGTACTGACTCGTTGTAAAAATCCAAAATATTTTCACGCATAGCTTAGAACATGTCATATAAGTGTTTTATAAATCTTTTTTGGCTTAACGGATGCTACAATGCTCGTTTTGATATTAACGATTGCGTTTAAACTCATAGCGTATCAATAAACGAAACCTTTTTCGTTTAAATGGTTTTAAACGTACTGGGGCCGAAATATCAATATGTTAGCCACTATAATATATATATAACTCGTATATGACCCCTCAGTATATATACGGGTCATAATTAGTATCGGTCGGTTACTCATTTAAGCACTACGAATTAACCGATTTATCGTTTACTCGCTATGTAATGAATAAGGTATACCTTGTTTTGTCACGAATGTCACAGAAATTTCCCATCACGTACCGTTCCCTGATATCCCATTGTCTGTTCGAAGATCCTCATCAGGTGATCAGTATTGAAGTTTATTGGATTATGATCATCATCATTCAACCGTAAACATCTTCTGGTCATTCTTTCTGTCACATGTATCTCATGACCAGCAACAGATGCTTCGATTCTCTTTTCATTGATATCTTCAATAAGTTCGACAGATCTTCAGAAATCCAGTGAATGATTTCTGTAGATGACAGGACTTTCAGTGAAATCAAAGTTGACATTTGATCGAGCCATCCAAGTAATCATTCTTACCACAGGCTCGTTGTCAGGTGTGACTTGCAGAAGTGCACACATGTTATGCTTCTTTTCAAAGAAGTATTTTGGTTGTTCTTCTTCTGCCATATCTGAACATCACAATCAAACATATTCAAAGTGAAATTAGTCATAAAGTTCAGTACTTTAAGTAATTTCAAGGTATAAAAATGAAGAAAAAGAGAGAAATTTCATTAAGAACCTGTTCTTTGACAAATTTATAACCTAAACACTGAAACAGAATATTAGTAATCAAATACATACTCAAAGCCCATTATAGTCTAATCGTGACCGGAAAACACATTATTATTGCTTACCGAGTCGGAATTAGAGGGCTAATTCAAGCTAGGGTTTGGATTAAAGATGAATGTGATAAGTCGGTTTAAGTTTCTTTGCGAGTAAGCAGTTGCAGTGGAAGGAGAGAGAGGGAAAAGTAATGTTGAAAATTTTGCCTAACTCCCTCTTATATACCTTTTGAAAGTGGGTTTTAAATGCTTTTTGTCGTTTAGTGAGTTATTAGCTGTCACACAGTAACATTATCCACTTGATATATTAAAACATTTCTTTACCCTTTTAGTAAACCTTACTCGGAAAATTTTAACATATAACCAAAGTCTACTCGGTATACTTCCACTTACACAAAGCTTACCCGAATAATAAAAACATCAAACCTTGCTTGGTCAAACCAAGTAATTTAAAGTCAAGACACTGTTGAAGAAAGCTTACCCGAAATACCAGATTTCTTGAGAAATTAATCACAAGGTAAATAATCAAGTATGAAATATCAAATAATCATTCTTACTAAGGATCAAGTTAAGATCCCCTTATATATTTCTTGAATTCAAATTAATTGACTTAATCTAGCATAAACCCTAAAGGAATAATGATCATAATCAATCAAGCTGACTAAGAAACATATTCACTCAAGTATACTTGGAAGCATAGTGTGTCCGAGCAACCTTTCTGATGTATAGTGTGCCCGAACAACATTCTTATGCAAAGTATACCCGAATAACCTTCCTATAGTACAACGTGTGCCCGGAGAAGGACTTCTAACATACAGTGTACTCGGAAAGTCAAGTTTTGATATTACCAAGTATATTGAGGGAACAGAAGTGTACCCGAAATATAAAGTGTGCCCGGAAAACAAAGTTTGCCCGAAAACACTTGTAATTTCGAAGAAAACATAAACACAAATATCACAGAGCATGCTAGGAATGAAATTAAAACATATAAAAAGATAAGTGTGCTACAGTATAGAATTTCAAATAGCTTGCCCAAAACACCTATGTTAGCAATAAGCTTACTAGGATACACATATTCAATCATCAGGTATGCCCTTACCCGAAGGATTTCAACATATCAAACCATACCCGATCATAACAAACTTAAATAATAATATCAAAGTGTGCCCGGAAATATTAACTAACCTTTTCTAACAGCATATGCACATAAATCACAAAGATTACTCGGTGTACTAATCCTAAGTTCACAAAGTTTGCTTGAACTAACAATCAGCATATAAAATGCAAAGCTTGCCCGAAACAAGAATTCTTGTTAAAAGCTAGCTATAACACATAATCATCTCAAGACTTCAAGCTTTCTCGGGAAATTAGTACAAGAGTGTACACTACCCGAAAAGTGTAAACACTTCAAAGCATGCCCGGAAATCATAAACCTAGTAAAAAATGACTAAGCTTGCCTGGAAAGGTCACAAATTATCAAACCTTACCCGAAATAACATATTCAAACATATTCAACTGTTTTGTGCCCGGAAAGGTTATAAAACACCAAACCTTACCCGAACTTACATATTCAACCTATTAAAGGCAAAATGCAACACTTTTTGACTTAAACCATATGTCAAAATATATTTTTCATTACATATCATAGTTTAAGAGCAAATGGTGCATTTAGAGATCAAATTTCAGTTGTATTTCTCTTCAAAACAGTTTCTTCCATTTTCTGAAAAGATCTCAAGAATGGGATCATATTGACTAAGTAGCTTTCTCAATACTTCATTCTCAGCATTATTATGACAACATAGATAGGTCAACAACAGGTATAAACTTAGCATGAATTTCATCTCTTTGGTGATATGATTAAGGTTCATTTAGTAGCATAATGCATTAATGGTCAACACTGTGCTATGATGCCTCATATCTCTTCTCAAAGCTTATTTGGCTTTCCCCAGATCACCCCAATTTGACTCCAACCTCCTGTATTTGGTTAAAAAGCTTGTTTTTGTATGACAGAACTTATTGAATCTTTTTGTATTTTTGATTTTCAAACATATATAGAGGTTGAACGTTGGATTTACAGTTAAATAACATTCCTTTCATTCAAGATGAGACATATTTTGTCAATATCTTTGTAGTTCTTTGTTGTAACCCTCTTGTTTGATAAAATATTTAAAACACTTATCAACTTTTGGTTGATTTATTCATTCTTCCCCTTGTTTTGATATTTTCTCAAATTTTTCGAACACATGTTCTTTGTCATATTTAAAGATGTTTCATTTTTTGGTTGACCAAATAACAACAGGTTTGTGTATGACTGGGTAATCACTTTTCTGCCTATCATTTGGAGAGATTTATCTTGAGACATGCAAAGACAACTATGTATCTCCACATAAAGATTAGCATATTCATTATGTTTATATCACCTTAGATTTTACATCATCATGAGAAAGCAACCATACATGTTAATAACTATACTAAGGTCCTTTTAGCCTATTAAATCCATATGATTGGATAAGTAGTCAATGTACTATCATTTCCTATTAAATTACAGTTTAATATTCAATCACCCCAAATTCTCTTCATTGTCAGGTAAATGGCTATCCTGTTTGACCACAAGTGATTAGCAGGACCAAACATACATGTGAATATATGTCCTTTCAAAGTCAGAGTTATTGACATAGTTTTAAGTGAAGGAATAAGAAACATGTTATAATTGCCCCAAATGCATTCAGTTTTTCAGGTCAATGGCTATCCTTTGAATCTGTAGAGATTTAAGGACCAAACATACACAAGTGTATGTCCTTCCAACTGGGCAGATGACATAATTTTCAGCAAAAAATAACTACTTGAGTCTTTTCTTTAAAACTCCTTCTTTTAAGCTTCTTTAAAGCTTGAACTGAATAATCTTATCATATCTCTTCACCATTAATCAACTTGCTCATGCTTTGACCAAAATAGAGTATTTATGCAAAATTCATTATAGAATTCATTTTATCACTTAATTTTGACATAAAACACATTTTGACATAAACTGTTGTAACATAATCAAATCTTAATCAAACTTAATATTATTAGGACAAGTAGACAGTACTGTCATTCAAAGTCTAACCTATCTTAATAACATCAGAAGATCAGATAAAGCACATATTCAAGCAATTAAGCAATGATGTCTGATAAGCTTACTCTAACAATTAAATCTTAATAGAGACACTTATACTAACATCACAAATGCACATCAACTGATAATCAAACAAGCATATCAATCAGATCAATCATGTCAAAACTATGCAATCATCATCAGTTAAAGCACATATCAGTTTAATATACAGTAACATAATCAGTAACATACTTAAGCATATTCACATAACATTCAATTTGTGAAACTTGTAGGTTCCCGGCCGGATCTACACAGGAGTATCTAGTAACACGAGGGTGCGGAATCCCCACGTAATACGATACGAGCGTAAGATATATAATACGTTGAATCGATAAACAAACACACGTCACAATACTAATAAACATGATTGTATTGCAACACTTCAACACGTGATATCAATAATCACCAATACACGTTCGGAAAAAAACTTCTTTTCAAGATAAGCCGAAGTGAGGTTTAAATAGACCTCGACAACTTCGCCTAACATACTAGGCGAAGTTGTCATAACTTCGCTTATTTCCAAGTTCGCCTACATCCCAGGCGAACTTGTGGAAAACAATATTCAATACCAAAACAAACAATCTAACACGATTACAGACACATACAAAACACGAGATACTGAACTACTGACATTATGCACCAACAGACTCCCCCTTGGCAGTAGCTTCATATCTCTATCTTCATTCTCGTGTCTAGTAATCCCAAAAATCTCATATCACCCTTCTTCAAGCATGAACGCCCTGTCTTACACAGACAAAGACCACCATCTGCTACTTCTTGGCTTCATCTTTCCACCCAGGAATGTAGAATATCTTCTTATCGTTTAGTACCTGCAAATCAGCTTGAGACAAATTTACCAAGTGCATGGGATCATACACCCTCAGAATCTCCTGTTCGTCTTCATCTTTCATAACAACTTCAGCTGTTTGATTATCAACGTACCACCACTTGAGACTCTTTAAAACATCCTTGGGCATTATCTTCATCGGCACTTCTTTCAAACACCGAATCGGATTATATTTCATCACCATCTAAGGTTTGCCATCAGCTCGCATTCCCCTTTCCTTATCTTCAACTAACTTCCCTTTCTGAGGCTTTAACAACTCAAATTTCTTCTCTTTCACACTTTCTTTCCACACAATCTTCCCAATTATTCTAGCCATATTGTCATCACTCCTATTAATCAAACCCAATTTAGCCAAATCCTTCACCTCACACTCAGGCAAGGTATTGAGCGATCTCAACGTCCTCTTAAAATTCTGAATCCCATCAATACGTTTAATCACAAATAACTTTAACTGCTCATCATATAGCCAGCAAATAATACCTTTCTTCGACTCAGTATACCCTTTGATATTGTAACTCTTTTTGAACATTGTTGGAACAGCTGGCTTCTTTGTCTTAACAAACCACTTAGCATTGCCTTCTTTCCATCTCGGCTGTTCTTCCCACTCAGACTCATCTGACACATCCATATCTTGACTCACATTCACCTTGTCAACGTCTGGAATATCATGTTCTACACTATCATCCACAATCTCAACTTCTTCTATCTCATTATCAATCACAATCTGTTCTCCTATCTTTTCAATCTCATCAATAGTTAACACATCATCTGTTAAATCATCGTCATCACCCAACGTTTCCTCATCATCAACAACCACGACATTTTCACCACCTGATCCACCTGATGTACCAGTTGACTCCCCCTGAGATGTGGAAGTCCCAAGAGTTTGTTAAGTTCTTGGCAACTCACAACCTGCACCTTTCGATGCATTGGGATCATCGTCTCTATCTTGTCTCTTCTTGGTTCTCAACTCGTCGCCCTTGCAGCTCGTCTCCCCCTGAGATGCTCAGAACTGTTTTAGAGCATCAAATAGGTTACCGTGTTCAACAAGGAGGGACGATTGGATCTGATTTTCTGCTACAAGTCGCTGGATAGCTTGAGTCTGGATTAGATTGATTCTTGACTGTTCAGCAACTACTCGTTAGATAATAATGAGGTTCGATTCAAGGTTTAAGTTCGCCGAGGGTAGAAGTGTGGGTTGGAAAGTATTTGACCAAGTTGACCCCTGTTACACCTTTTATACTTTTTAAAATACACGGACGAAGTTAATGGTAAGCGAAGTTAACAATAACTTCGCTTACCATTAACTTTGCCCCTGAACAGCTTATCATTAACTTCGCTTATGGTCAACCAGGTGGTCAACTTCGCCTCTTAACCTTACCAGTAAGTTCGCCTATTTTAATTTACAAACAGAACCTTATAAATTTGATCAAAATGCAACTGTCTTTTAAAATCCGTTAAAGAATTGAACTTTACGATCAAAGAACCAAGTAACCAAGTTTTAAACCATAAAACAAAATATGCAATGAAAATTTTAGTAATTAAATAAACGGGATCAAATTTCAGTCTTGACGAGAACCTGCATGTTTTAGAAAATATCTGAACAAGAATCATACTAATTAAGTGGCTGTCACATAGATCCATGTTCAACGATATTATGACATAAAGAAACAGGTTGTAAGCAGGTATAAAACTTAGTATGGTTTTCATCGCTTCTGTGATATGTATTAGGTTCAATTAAGCTCAAACTTTAGATGGAAATCACATGAGAGTTTGTGATGCCTCCTATCTATTCTCAAAGCGTATTTGGCTTTCCCCAAGTCACCCCGAGTTGACTTCGACCCGTAGTGTCTGATTAAACAGTAAGCACACATCGATCTTTAGAATCTTCTACCCGTTCTCTTTCTTGCCTCTTTATTGATATTTGAAACAACATAAGCTTCAGTAGGCTTAACAACATATATGTTTTTTTTAATAAAGACATTAATACAGCTTCAAATTATAGACAACTGCAAGTCCCGAATCTGGATCACTGCAGGTACTTGACACTATCTTCTCGGGAATCAGAACACTCACGGGCTCGTGTATGACTGGGTAATCACTTTTCTGCCTATCATTTGGAAAGATGTATATGGAGACATGCACAACTCAGAATGATTCTCCACATTAAATCGAGGAGATTTAGTTTGTATCACTTCTACTTTTACACACCATAGAAAGCTACCATAACATACAATGGCTATTCTAGAGTCTTTTAGGCCTAGTAACTTCACCAGTTAAGCACACAGAATTAGTTTTTCTATCACTTTCCATGGTTGGATCAATTTTCTTTTAAACATTGTATTGAAACTTCTTACGAAGTTATAGACTTGAAAAATTATATCATCTCCCTAAAAACAATTTAAATTCTATCGCCCCGATCACGTCAAAGTCTTCAGGTAACCGGCTATCCTGAAGATCCAATGGATCAGCTGGACCGATCACATATGAGTATGTGTCCTTCTAACTAAGTATGAACGACTATTTTTCAGCGAAAGAATAAAAACCCCTCATAAACCGCCCCGGTCACTTTCAGTCATCTGGTTAATGGCTATCCTCAAAATCTACTAGTAGAAGTAAGGACCAAACATATCCGAAGATGTGTCCTTCAAACTGAAGCAACCGACATAATTCTAAGCGATAGTGATGTTTTTTTTTAATAAAACGAAAAACAAGGTTACTCGGGATTGATCATCCCATTAAGCTCAACAAGATTTTGAAAACGGGATCGGTCAAACGCTTTAGTATAAAGATCGGCGAAATTATCCAAAGAATCAACCTTTTCAAGCACAATTAATTTCTTCTCAGCATAATCCCATATAAAATGATGACGAATGTCAATATGTTTAGTTTGGTTGTGTTTGACGGGATTGTTAGTTACTGAGATTGCAGCAGTGTTATCAATGCAAATAGGAGTTTGAGTGAAATTCAGACCGTAATCGCGCAATTGTTGTTGTATCCATAGAACCTGGGAGCAGCAGTTTGATGCTGCCATGTACTCTGCTTCGCAGGTGGAAATGGCTACTGAGATCTGCTTCTTGCACTGCCACGACACCAATCTTCCTCCCAGAAACTGACATCCACCGGTTGTTGACTTCTTGTTCTGATTGCAACCTCCATAGACAGAATCTGTGTAAGCTACCAAATCCAGTTCTCCCCCTTTCGTATACCACAATCCCAACTTAGGCTTGCCTTTGAGATACCGCAATATTCTCTTCACTCCTTTCATGTGAGATTCCTTCGGGCTTGCCTGAAAACGAGCACAAAGACAAACTGCAAACATAATATCAGGTCTAGATGCAGTTAGATACATTAAAGAACCTATGATTACTCGATATTGGGTGGGATCAACGTCTTCATCACTGTCAGAATCAGCACCTAGTTTGTGGTTGACGCAAACCGGAGTATCAAATGGGGTGCTATCGTCCATCTTGAAGCGTTTGAGCACATCATGGACATATTTTGTTTGATGAATAAACATCCCATCTTTCTTCTTTTCTATTTGCAATCCCAAAAAGAAAGTTAATTCGCCCATGGCGCTCATTTCAAACCTCTTTTTCATGACTGCTTCAAATTCCTGACACATGGCAACTTTTGATGCAGCAAAAATGATGACGTCCACATAGACTTGAACGAGTAGAAAATCTCCCCCTTTTCTCTTGATAAACAGCGTGCTTTCGATCTTTCCTCTTTTGAACCCATTCACAAGAAAGTAATTGGACAAGGTTGCGTACCAGGCATGAGGGGCCTGATGTAGCCCATATAAAGCTTTACTCAGTTTGTACACATGATCAGGAAAATCTGGGTCAGGGAATCCCGGAGGTTGTTCAACATACACCACCTCATCGACTTTACCATTAAGAAAGGCACTTTTCACATCTAACTGGAACACTTTCATCTCTTTGTGTGCAGCAAATGCCAAAAATAGTCGAATTGCCTCCAATCTTGCTATAGGAGCAAACACTTCGTTGTAGTCGATTCCTTCTTGCTGATTAAACCCTTTTACTACAAGTCTTGCCTTGTTCCGTATGATTATCCCTTTCTCATCTCTCTTACATTTAAAAACCCACTTTGTACCGATAGCATTTACATTCTGTGGTTTTTCAACTAATTTCCATACTTCCATCTTCTCAAACTGTGCTAATTCTTCTTGCATGGCTTCAACCCACGAGCTATCTTTTAGAGCCATTTGATAATTCTTTGATTCAATTTAGATGATGAAGCAGGTGTACAAGCATTCATTTATGATACCCGTGTCTTTAATGCTTGCGTAAACACATGTGTGTTCATCCAAACTTCTTCTTGTTTGAACACCGTCAGACAGATTACCTATCACGTTCTCCAAAGGGTATTTTTGTGAACTCCAGTAGTCTGAACCGGACCGACTTCCAGATTGTTTTCTAAATTCGAAGAGAGTTCATCAGTGGGTGATTGATGTTGAGAGTGAAATGGATTGTAGAATTCCTCTTCAGTAGAGGCAGCAAGAGTATCAACGGCACTTGACGAGGAAGGTTGACTTTCATCGTATCGCGGAAGTTGCACAATATTTTCCTCTTCGTCATACAGAATCTGTGAAGCAATTTTCTCATCAACTTCTGCAAAATCCAAGTAAGGCATATTAAAATATTTGAATAGTTTATCATAGTCGAAAGCTTCAGCGGGTCCCATGCTAGGCCTTGGTGATTTGTAACTCATAATGTCAGTGTTACATACCACCTCAACCTTGCTGTACGATAAATTAAAGACTCTTCTGTTGGGAGTCCCAACAACATATCCGACTAAAATACCTTCATCGGCTTTCTCACCAAATTTTGAGTTTGTCTTTAATATCGAACATGGGGACCCGAAAGGTTCGAGACCATTCAAGTTTGGCTTTCTACCATGCATGAGTTCATAACAAGTTTTATTTAATCTTTTAACAGTTAAAACACGATTAAGGATATAACAGGCTATGGCAACAGCTTCAGCCTAGAACACGACGGGAAGTTTAGCATCTGCCAACATGGTTATGGCTCCTTCGATTAGCGTTCTATTCTTTCTCTCAGCTACTCCATTTTGTTGCGGAGTATACGGGGCGCTGTACTGATGTTCTATCCCTTTCTGTAAGCAGAACATCTCCATCTGATAGTTCTTGAACTCTGTACCATTATCACTCCTGATGTACTTAACCTTTCTCCCAACAATATTTTCAACCTTGGTAATCAAGTTAATTACCCACTGAACTGTCTCATCTTTTGCCTTCAGAAAGTATACCCAAGAGTATCGAGAGTAATCATCGGTTACAACCAAGGAGTATGACGTTCCACCTAGACTCTTTACATTCACAGGACCAAAGAGATCCATGTGTAGTAGGTCTAGGGTGCTGATAATTGAGTTAACCTTCTTGGAGTGATGAGGCTTTTTGTGTTGCTTTCCTTTCTTGCACGACAAGCATTGATCTTCAAATTTAAAATTATTTAAGGGAACTCCAAGTACCAGCCCATTCTTGACAATGTAATTCATTTTGCGAAGGTGTATATGTCCTTCGATGCCATAACTCTGACTCAGACTCAGTTGCCTTTGACAGAAGACATGACTCTTCTGTTGTCATCTCAGTTGACCTCATATCCATCACATACGTGTTCTTTTCTCTTGGAGCTTTCATCACCACCCAGGCCTCTGGTATCTTGAAACCAGGATAAAGAACGATTGCCTCATTTTTAGTAAAATGCACCGTGTATTCTTTGTCACAAATCTGAGACACACTCAACAAGTAATGCTTCAACTCTTCCACAAAATTCACCTTCTCTAACTTCATTCTTCCATTAGTCACAGTTCCAATACCACTGATTCTACCTTCACTCCCTCCAGCGAAACTAACCCTTCCTCCTTGAACGGATTTCCAGTCACGTAACAAATTCTTGTTACCAGTCATGTGCCGGGAACAGCCACTGTTAACAACCCACATATTGTTTACAGCCCTGTTTGACTGTTCCTGCACAATTAAAGAAATAGATTAAAATCTGGGGACTAAAGACCTATTGGTCTTGGGTCGATTAAATCTGTTGACCGGCATCCAGTACTTTGGTTGCCCAAAGTCAGTTTGAGGATGGTTTCTGTAAGTTCTGAAAGGAAACCTTCTAGAGGACTGGCTATGAGGCCATCCAAACCTTAGTGAATTAACTGAATTATAATTGTTGGTTTGGTAGTTACCTGGGAAAAAATGAGACCGATTTCTTTGAAATCTTGGATTTGTCCAATGACTGAAATTTGGTGTGTTCGCATTCTTACCAGTATCATAATTAGTATTCGTTTTATTCTCAGTTTTTGGAGGCCTCATACCTCTAAATTTTCTCTGTTTTAGAGGACAATCAGCAATAAGGTGTCCTACTTTGTTGCATCTGAAACAACTTCTGTTTTGAACTTTCGTCTCAACAGTTGTTGCAGATGTCGAGGTTGCATTACTACCCGTTTGTCTAACATATGGTGGGACGAACGGGTTTAGGGAGGAATTCTTTTCATCGGGCTTATATTCTTCCCCACGTTTTAGTAACACTACCTCTTCTTTTATCTCACCCGATTCGGATGACTTGTCCGAATTTGATGAGACAGAGCTAGGGACAGAAATCTCAATATTAGAAATTGACTTACTCGTTTCGCTCTTATCAACTTCAGGTTCTTTAGTTGAAATTTTGACTGGAACTGTCTGACTAATCTCAACATTAGAAGATTGCTGATTACTAGGATTATAAGTATAGTTATTGTTATACGGTGGTGGAACTTCAGAAAAACCAATTCCCCCTTTGTTAACCGGGGAACGTTGAACACTTATGATGTGATCTAGCATTGCTGAAGAATTTCTAAATTGTTCAATTTTTCTGTTTAGTTCCACCACTTTTACCTGGTAATCAGCTATCTGTTTATCTTTTTCAGCAATTAGTTTGGTTTTTTCCTCTAAGGCTTCATAACTAAGATCAATTACTTGTATTTTTTCAGCTAGACTGGCTTTAAGACTTCTGATATCCTTTTCACTAGCTTTTATTTTTACCGAGTAACTGTTTTCTCTAGTTTTAGTATAGTGATGATCTTCTTTTAAAGTTTTAAATTGTGTGTCCAAACTAACAAACTGATCAGTTATTGTTTTCAATTGTTCAGACAGATTTTCACATTGTTCACAATGAAGTTCAGAACTTACCTCAGAGAGCTGATCGTTCACTTCTGCCATATATGCTTGATTTTCTCTCGTCTCCCTCTCACTTCCTCCAGTTTCGATGTTTACCAAATTAGCATGTTCGAACACTTTCTCAACTTGTATATTCCAGTTGTATCCACCATTCTGTCTAGATACCATAGCCCTATTCTCACTACCTCCCCCATTCTGTTGTGCAGGCCTGTTCTGACTTCGTTTAACTCTATCATTTGTATATTCCTTAGCAAAGTGACCATTTTGTTGACAGTTGTAACATCGAACCTTTGATTTATCAAACCCTGGTCTTTCTCCAACGAACTTTCTACCCGTTTTCTTCATGAATCTCTTTACCCTTCTTACTACCATAGCCATCTGCCACTGCAGGTCCATCTCTTCCAAATCATCAGCATCGATTTGATCATAGTCTTCATCCAAAGTTGCAGGGTCGACTATTTTACCTTTGATGTAGTTCTCATAAGATGCAATAAAGGATGCATAGAGAGCAAACTGCTGTTCAGCTGATTTAACACTCATGGGCATCTGTGAGTAGTTGTAGCTTGGAACATTTTACGAGAAATTTCCAGTTGTGGCTTGAGGTTTTGAAGGATTACTACCTCCAGCTACGAAACATACGTCGCCATCCATATTGAGAATCACATAACCATCTCGAGTTGAGTTTGAGTTTGATTCTCCCTTTGAGTAGTAGGTAGAGGATTCTGATTTTGAATTTGAGTTTGGAGTGACTTTCGCACCATACATTCCCGGGTCCTGAACCTGATCAGTTGGCGTCTCCTTCCGAACCGTGTTAAGTTCAAAATTTCGTAACTTATTGACCACTTTTTCCAAATCACTCTTGGCAAAGTCTTTATCTTCTCTCATCAGAACCGTGTAGATTTCCCATTTCGGTGGAAGAGCATCAAGAAGTTTCTCTACTACCTCTTCTTCCTTGTATTCAATGGAGTAATTACTAAGTTCGGTCATCAAGTGATAATATCTTGTGATGATATCCTCAAGTGACTCATTTTTCAAATACTTGAATACATAGCAGCTTTGTCTTGGAAGCACGTATCCCCACATTACCTTCATATCTATTTTCTAGTGCTTCCCATAGCTCTCTAGCAGTTTTGTACTTCTTGAAGGTATGAAGAATCTCTTGTGGAAGAGCCATTGTTATTGCTGCATGAGCTTTACTCTCTGCCTCATACATTTTCTTTTCCTCCTCTTCCATCTTACTGTGCTTCTTAATTTGTTCACGACCTTCAAACAAGGATGTTGGTGGAATGTATCCTTCTTGAATGCAAACCCACATCTTAGCATCTTGATACTTCACATACTGTTCAAATCGATCTTTCCAAGCAACGAAATCGGTACCCTTAAGCATTTTTGGAGCTTTAGTTGCTGAACCGGCTTCAACCTCCATTTTTACCAGTTCTGTAATGTTTATTGAAGTCATAGTTGGAAGAAACACGACTCGAAATACAAAGAAAGTATTTTTTTTAAACAGTGACCAGATAGCGAAGTTATTATAACTTCGCTTGGACTTAACTTCGCTTGGACTTAACTTCTTCGCCTTCACATTAACTTCGCTTAAACCTTATAAGTTTGTTTAAACCCTACGTAAGATGACGGCAACTTCGCCTGATGAACACAAGGTTTTGCAGGTTTTAATTGGATGTATTGCGAGGTATGCGAAGGTGTTTTGGGGTATATTTGATGGTGGGAGATGGGTAAGACACAAAAACTAGGTATTTCAACGTAAACTCGTTCCGCGAATAGTCGAACATAACGATCTTTACACCCGTGTGATAATCCTGAACCACACAATCACGAGCAAAGGCTCTGATACCAATTGTAGGTTCCCGGCCGGATCTACACAGGAGTATCTCGTAACACGAGGGTGCGGAATCCCCACGTAATACGATACGAGCGTAAGATATATAATACGTTGAATCGATAAACAAACACACGTCACAATACTAATAAACACGATTGTATTGCAACACTTCAACACATGATATCAATAATCACCAATACACGTTCGGAAAAAAAAAACTTCTTTTCAAGATAAGCCGAAGGGAGGTTTAAATAGACCTCGACAACTTCGCCTAACATACTAGGCGAAGTTGTCATAACTTCGCTTATTTCCAAGTTCGCCTACATCCCAGGCGAACTTGTGGAAAACAATATTCAATACCAAAACAAACAATCTAACACGATTACAGACACATACAAAACACGAGATACTGAACTACTGACATTATGCACCAACAAAACCTCTAAATAAAATAATCAGTTAGCACATAGAGGTACATAACCAGGCACACATCTTTAATTAGATTTCATCAGAGTTGATCATTCCCAGGGCTTTCAAAAGAAAGTTGAACCTGGTTCTATCAAGTGGTTTGGTGAATAGGTCAGCCAAATTGTCACTTGTATCAACTCTTTGCATTTCAATCAAACCTTTTTCACTGCAATCTCTGATGAAGTGATGTCTAATTTCAATGTGCTTAGTTTTAGAATGTTGAACTAGATTCTTGACAGTAAAATATGCAGCAGTATTATCAATAAGAATAGGGGTGTTCAGAAAATTCAAACCATAGTCCAGCATCTGATTTTGAATCCATAGAACTTGTGCACAGCAGGCAGATGCAGCAACATATTCAGCTTCTGCAGTAGATATTGAGACTGTTGTCTGCTTTTTGCATTGCCATGACACTAGCCTTTCACCCAAAAAATGACATCCTCCTGAGGTTGACTTTCTGCTCATGTAACAGCCATCATAATCACTGTAACACCCCGTAACCGCAGCGGAAACGTACACGGGATGCAACAGACACATCTGATATCAACAGCATTGCTTATAAAGAAAACACCACTACACTAATTTATAACATATTACATTGTTGCGAGTTGCGTTACTGTCTAGGTGTTACACACATATATTACCAATAAAACATTAATGAGTTCATTACAAAACATAGAGCAGCAAGCTTCCAACAGGTAGCACAGATATTTAAGCACATATCAATCATTCCAACTTGGGCATACCTAGAAAACATGTAAAGAAAACGGGTCAACTACGAATAGTTGGTGAGTTTCACTAATTTAAATAAACACTGACAAATCATTTTTAATAATCATTTATTAACCATATAATCATGCTGGGAACTAAGTTACCCCAGAACATTTCAAATAACTTTCTGGGAACTATGTTACCCCAGAACAATAATAACCCCTGGGAACTATGTTACCCCAGAATAATAATAACCCCTGGGAACTATGTTACCCCAGAATAATAATAACCCCTGGGAACTATGTTACCCCAGAATAATAATAACCCCTGGGAACTATGTTACCCCAGAACAATAACAACCCCTGGGAACTATGTTACCCCAGAATAATAACAACCCCTGGGAACTATGTTACCCCAGCATAATATCAACCCCTGGGAACTATGTTACCCCAGAATAATATAACCCCTGGGAACTATGTTACCCCAGAACAATAATAACCCCTGGGAACTATGTTACCCCAGAACAATAACAACCCCTGGGAACTATGTTACCCCAGAACAATAACACATTATAAACATTTTATATATTCTATGCATCAGTCCATATATATATAAATGTACAAGTATTTCCATACGATCGGTATGTACTTAAATACTTTAAATAAGACATGTTTTCCGCCCCGGGAAAATATAATTAAAACAATTCATTAAAAGGGGCTCGTGAAAACTCACCTTTGGTGAGTCGATGAGTAATATAAGGAACAGCTACGTGCCTGGATCTGTAATATAATATCTAGCCATTACTATACAATTCTCATAACTTAAATATGTATAAATCGGTACATCTGGGAACACTGTTAACCCAGTACTGTACTCGATTCGGGGACAATGTTAACCCCGTGACACTTCTAAGGACTCAGATTATGACATTGCTTAGAGTTTGATAGTCAATTAAAGTGATGAAATTATAGCTCGGTTTGACACCCCGTTTTGGCCGTGGGGCCCGTTTCCGGTATTTCGGTGCTGGAAACGGTAAAATCGGGTAAAATTACCCAAATCATCCGAATTATTTTCGGATGATTTATTTTTACTTAAGTTACTTAGATTTATGAAAATAGTCTATTTTAAAGTTTTCGTGTACCAGTCAGCTCGCTTATGCGAACTTTGCCGGTTTACACGTTTTAAGCTTTAAATAATTGTTTTTATGTTCATTTTAGCACAAATAATTACCCGTTTAGTCTCGGGTCTTGAAATTTTGCTCAAAACTTATTTTGACAGAAAGAACATTTTATAAAATTTTTCCAGATTTATTTTTGTAAATTTACATATATTTATCTATTTTTAAATCTTATTAAAATACCAAATATATCAAAAATACCAAAACACTTTAGAAAAATACCAAATTTTTCTGGGATGATCCTTATCATCCTCATAACTTTCTGGAAATTTTCCAGATTTATTTTTGTAAATTTACATATTTTTACATATTTTTAAATCTTTATAAATTACTAAATATGTCAAAAATATCAAAACACTTTAGAAAAATACCAAATCTTTCTGGGATGATCCTTGTCATCCTCATAGCTTTCTGGAATTTTTCCAGATTTATTTTTCTAAATTTACATATTTTTACATATTTTTAAATCTTTATAAATTACTAAATATGTCAAAAATATCAAAACACTTTAGAAAAATACCAAATCTTTCTGGGATGATCCTTGTCATCCTCATAGCTTTCTGGAATTTTTCCAGATTTATTTTTCTAAATTTACATATTTTTACCTATTTTTAAATCTTTATAAAATACTAAATATGTCAAAAATATCAAAACACTTTAGAAAAATACCAAATTTTTCTGGGATGATCCTTGTCATCCTCATAACTTTCTGGAATTTTTCCAGATTTTAAAACTCATATTTCAAGCCTTTTTCACCCAAAACCGAGCTAGAAAGCCCTAGAACTCGTTTCACCGAAAAGCCTACTTAGACTTCTCCAATGAACCTGAAATTTTGTGGGTGACTTTTATATGTTATGAAAAGATTATCTGCAATTTTTCGGAATTTTTCATCATGTTTAGCTATTTTTCACTATTTTTGGCCAAAACCGAGCATTAAATTCACCAAATATTCATCTTTTATCCAAAAATTACCAAAAATTCACAGATCTCATATTTTCATGTGTAGATCATCTCTGTGAAATTTCGTGACCCAACTCTAAGCACACGAAAATCTGTCCATTTTTCTCATACACACGAAAACCGAACTCTTTTGTGTTTTCTAGCTTTTGATCGCAAGGATCTCGGTTTCTAGCCTTTGCTAGCCGCTAGATACAACACTTTCAAGCACAACAACACTATACCAAGCAAACTATACCAACAATCAAGCCATCTCTTTCAAAATGTCGGTTTTTAAGTAAAAACAAAGATTCTAACCGTAAAATTTTATTCTAAACACTTTTAACTAATTACTTGGATCAAGATCCTTTGTATAACTTGTATACATCCTTTGATCACACAAGAACCGGTTCCATCTCGGGTTTTCACCCATATTTCATTTGGAACCTCATTTTCTCAAGATTTGGAATTAAAAAGCAAGATTAAACCATGATAATATGTTTATACCTTATGATTCTTGCTTAAAACTCAAGGATTTGAATGTAAGTTTGAAGGTTGAGAGAGTTTGTGTGTTTTTGGTGATAGAAAAAAAAAATATGAAGGATAATATGAATTAGGAGGGTGGCCGGCCCCTTTGTGGGTGTGTGTGGGGGTCCCACATCTCAAACCATGTCCACATATCTAGATTGTGTAATCCGGATAATGTTGTGGATAATCTGGTTCAGTTCGTTTCTCGTTTAAACTCGTATGTCGGCTTAAAACGAGCATAAAATGGTCGTTTTTCGGGTTAACATAAAGTTTATATAAAACTGATTTAAAAACCTTAAAAACTTAACCCATGACATTAAAACATCATATTATTAATAATTACGCATCTTTTTCGGCTTGATTGATCGTCTCTTGCTTGGTTTGGTGTTAAAGGTTTCGTTTAGCGTACCGACGTACCATTAAATCGAAAACCTTTTTCTGTGCTATAATTCACCTATCCCGAAGCATTAATACTTCGTAAACATCACTTAACATTATATATTCCGTCTACAACGTAATTCCCGATCCGTTCGGGTTTCAATAACCGATCATGGGTTGATCGAAATTCCAATATGATTCACTATATAATTGAGTATGATTCATACTGTGAATCATATATATCCGTATAGATGTACTATAACTCATATAATCGGTATTTAATGACACGTAAATAGTATATTCCGGCTAGGGTATACCTGGATTTGCCGGAATCGTTACATTCTCCCCCCGTTATAAAAATTTCGTCCTCGAAATTTTATGCGTTAACTACTTCCTTTTGAGGAAATAGGTGGGGGTACTTCTTCCGAAATTCATCCTTTCGTTCCCAAGTAAATTCTGGGCCTCGTTGCGAATTCCATCTAACTTTGACCAACGAGATCTTATTGTGTCTAAGTTGCTTGATTTTCCCGTCTACTATTTCTATAGGCTCCTCTACAATGTTGAGCCTATCACTTATTTGAACACCCTCTAGAGGTAACACCGATGTCTCATCCGACAGACACCGTTTCAAGTTTGACACGTGAAACACGTTATGAACTGCACTTAGTTCCTCAGGCAGTTCTAGTCGGTAAGCTACCGGACCGATCCTTGCAGTAATAATGAATGGTCCAATATATCTAGGGGCCAACTTCCCCGCCCTGCCAAACCTGACCACACCCTTCCACGGTGATACTTTCAAATATACCTTTTCACCCTTCTCAAATGACAACGGTTTTCGACGGGTATCGGCATAACTCTTCTGTCGATCCCGTGCGGCTTTTAGGTTGTTCTTAATTTCAAGAATCTTGCTGGTCGTCTCCTGGACCAGATCCGATCTAATGATCTGCGGGTCACCCACTTCAGACCAACAAAGTGGTGATCGGCACTTACGTCCATACAATGCTTCATAAGGTGCTGCCTTTATACTGCTATGGTAACTGTTATTATAGGAAAATTCAACGAGTGGGAGATGTTGATCCCAATTTCCCTTAAAGTCCAGTACGCAGGCACGAAGCAAATCCTCCAATGTTTGAATGGTCCGCTCGGACTGACCATCGGTCTGAGGGTGGTAAGCTGTGCTTAGGTCAATACGTGTTCCCAATGCTTCTTGGACAGCTTGCCAAAGTTTGGAGGTGAAATGGCTATCCCTATCGGAGATGATCGAGATGGGGATGCCATGACGAGACACTATTTCATTTATATAAATTTGCGCAAGTCTCTCGGTGTTATAGGTATTCCTAATCGGAATAAAATGTGCCGATTTGGTTAATCGATCCACGATTACCCAAATTGCATCATGACCTCGGGGCGTCTTGGGAAGATGCGTCACAAAATCCATTGTGATCTGTTCCCACTTCCATTCCGGAATTTCCGGTTGTTGTAACATTCCCGAAGGTTTCTGATGCTCCGCCTTAACCCTCGCACACGTCGTACATTTGCCGACGTATGTGGCTATATCCTTTTTCATACCTGGCCACCAGTAAAATTCTTTCACATCTTGGTACATTTTATCTGATCCCGGATGTATGGAATATTTCGATTTATGTGCTTCATCCATGATCAAATCACGAAGGTCATGGAGGGTCGGGATCCACATCCGATTTTTGAAATAAAGAATTTCGTCCACACGCTGTTCGAAATTCTTCTCATTCCCGTAAAGTCCTTCTTTAACCAATTGGCCCTCTTTCAACGCCTCGCGTTGAGCGACTCGAATTAAATCTGAAAGGTTCGACTGGACTATCATCCCCAACGCTCGCACACGTAGTGGCTTGACTCGATCCTTTCTACTCAAGGCATCGGCTACAACGTTAGCCTTGCCAGGGTGATATCGTATGTCACAGTCATAGTCACTCAGCAACTCGACCCATCTTCGTTGCCTCATATTCAGTTCTTTCTGATCGAATATGTGTTGCAAACTTTTATGATCAGTGAATATGGTGCACTTTGTACCGTAGAGATAGTGTCTCCAGATTTTAAGTGCAAAGATGACTGCTCCCAGTTCCAGGTCATGAGTAGTGTAGTTTTTCTCATGAACTTTTAACTGTCGAGACGCATAGGCTATGACCTTTTTATTCTGCATCAACACGCATCCTAACCCTTTACGGGATGCGTCACAATATACAACAAATCCATCGTCTCCGTCGGGGAGACTTAAGATTGGCGCTTGGCACAATCTTTGTTTCAGCGTTTGAAACGCCGCTTCCTGCTCTTCACCCCAATCATACTTCCGATACTTTTGAGTTAGGAGGGTTAAAGGTTGGGCAATGCTGGAGAAATTCTCAATAAATCGACGATAGTACCCAGCTAAGCCTAAGAATTGGCGAATTTCCTTGGGAGATTTAGGCGCTTGCCAACTCTTAATAGCTTCAACCTTACTCGGGTCAACGTGTATTCCTTGGTGGTTTATAACATGACCGAGGAATTGTACCTCTTGTAACCAGAAGTTACACTTGGAGAATTTTGCATACAACTTCTCCTGATCCAAAAGCTCCAAAATTAACCTCAAATGTCGCTCATGCTCTTCTTTACTTTTTGAATATATCAAAATATCGTCAATAAATACAATGACGAATTTGTCGAGGTAAGGTTTACAGACTCGGTTCATGAGATCCATGAACACCGCCGGCGCATTTGTTAGCCCAAAAGGCATAACTAAAAATTCGTAATGGCCGTAGCGAGTCCGAAACGCGGTTTTTGGGACATCCTCCTCTTGAATCCTAACTTGGTGGTATCCCGATCTAAGATCAATCTTTGAGAAATAGCTCGCACCTTGTAGTTGGTCGAACAAATCATCGATTCGGGGAAGAGGATACCTATTTTTGATGGTTAACTTGTTCAATTCCCTGTAGTCAATGCACATTCGAAGGCTCCCGTCCTTCTTTTTCACAAATAGTACAGGTGCACCCCACGGGGAATAACTGGGACGTATAAACCCCTTATCCAACAATTCCTGCAACTGGTCGGATAGTTCTTGCATCTCGGACGGTGCAAGTCTGTAAGGGGCCTTAGCAACAGGGCCGGCTTGAGGTAATAAGTCGATTCTGAATTCGACTTGCCGGGTTGGCGGTAATCCAGGAAGTTCCTCTGGGAAAACTTGTGGAAATTCGCGTACCACGGGAATATCGTCCACTCGTTTTTCCTCAGATTCAGTGGCCGTCAGGCTTGCTAGATATGCCACACATCCCTGACGCATATATTTTAGTGCCTTGAGGTGAGATATAAATGGCATCATATTGCCCGATTTATCACCCTGCACTAATACTTCTTCGTCATCCGACACCCGGATTTTGACGAGTTTCTTTTCACAATTAATTTCTACTTTGTTGCGTGCTAACCAATCCATTCCCACTATCACGTCAAAACTACCCAGTTCTACCGGTAACAAGTCAATCAGGAAGGATTGTTCGTTTAGAATAAAAGGACAATTCCGAACAATTTGATTGACTATCATGGTCTTACCGTTAGCGACTTCTACGGTGTAAGGTTCTATGGTTTCACCAATAGGAAGGTTTGCTATCGAAAGGAATCTAACGGAGACAAAACTTCTATCGGCGCCTGTATCAAATAATACAGAAGCGTAATGATCAGAGACGAGGAAGGTACCTGTCACTACGCTGGGGTCCTGGCGCGCCTCGTTCGCTCCCATCACAAATGCCCGGCCTCGCGCCGGATTGGACGACGATGGCTGACCCGCGAGTTGTCTCCCGTTTCCTCCCTGATTCAGTTTCGGGCAGTTCCTTTTGAAGTGATCCGTGCCGCCGCATTCGTAGCAAGCACGGCTAGTGGTCACCATCTGGTTTCCTTGCGTGTTCTGCTGTCGGGCTGGTTGAGTTCTAAATGGTTGCGCCCGAATAGGTTGTGGTTGACGGTTCAGATTGTTCAGATTTGTCTTACAATTTGGTGCGTAGTGTCCAACCCTGCCACACCGGTGGCACACCACCTCCTTGCACACGCCACTATGGTGATAACCACATTTCCCGCATTTAGGAAACGTTCCCCTCTGCGGTTCTTGCCTTCCGCCCGAACTAGTCATGGCATAGCTCTGGGCAGCGGGCCTAGCTCGTTTGTTTTGCTGCTTCTCTCGGATCCTATTGTCATACGTACCTCGCTTTCCCCCAGCCGACTCTCCCGTCGCCTTTATCGATCCGCTCCTTAAGAAATCATACGTGACAATACCAGCCTGTGTCACTGCACCCTCATACGTCTGGTGCCCTCCCGTGTTAACTATACTCCTCACTACTGGAGTAAGTCCCCAAATATAACGTTCCACCCTTTTTGACTCTGGGGTGACCAACCACGGCACTAATCGTGACAGTTCATTAAACCGGTTGGTATATCCCAAGTGGTCCGCCCCATGCATCTCTAGGTTCCACAACTCATGTTCCAGTTTCTGCAATTCATTCTTTGGGCAGAAATGTTTCAAAACAAGATCCTTAAGCTCTGCCCATGTCATGCGGTTTGTCGCCGCCTGACCTCGAGTCTGTACTATGGTGTTCCACCATGTCAAGGCATGGTCTGTGAACGTACAGGTGGCGTACTTAACGACACAATCATCGGGACAGTTGCTGATATTTACCACTGATTCTATTTTCTCTAACCATTTCACTAAACCATTCGGTCCTTCCGACCCGTTAAATTCTAAAGGCTTGCATAACATAAAGTCCTTGATTGAACAACCCCTGGATGGTCCAGTGCGGTTGGTCTCTACAGTAGGGATTGGGCCATTACTGTCGGTAGCGACCACCGTAGGCGGTGCGTCAGTACTCGGCATAGTGTTGTCATTCCTTGGAGGATTAGCGTTTTGTTCCCCATCATTATTTATGGGCGTTTGATTGCTCGGAGGGGTTGGATTGGTCGAGTTATTAATACTGGCGGCGATGCGCGATACTATATCCGGTATCGCCGCCTCCAACTGTTGAGCAATCAAACGGCTCACATCTACTTCCGATACTTTCGTTGATCGTTTCGGTGCCATTCTACACAATCATCAAAGAAATATATATAATCAATACCATCTCAAAATATAAAACACAATACATACTTCATTCATTAATAAACATTGATTCATATTACACAAACATCAATTTACATACTTTCAGTCAACATTACACAACTAAGATTTAATACAAAGGGCCTATGTTGGTATCATCCTCGACATAACCCGCAATGGGTCAGTGCTTGAATGATACCCAAAAGTATCGATAATGATACGCCCTACAAGAGACCCCCTATGGGCCAGTGGTTGTACTATAACTAAACAAGATTCACTCCGTGTTAGTATCACCACTAACTACTTACACGGAGTATCAAAAAGCGGTTCAAGATTCTACTATCAACACATCTACACATGGTGGTAAACCAACCCCACCATCACCGCCACCAGCGCCACCAACACCGCCACCATAACCCGCATTCGGGTTTCCATCCGCTCGATCAACCAGTGGGAGTATGAGCACTCCCTCTTTAACTGGTTGATAGCATACTGGTGGTCCAGTATGTTGTCCCCTAGGTACGCCCGCCGCTGAACCCCCACGACCAGGGCAGCAGAGTGCTCGTTCACCTGCTCGGTGAGAACACGTAGCCACCCCGTCAAGTCCCGTTCCTGCCTTGGGAGACCCCACACAGGTAGGGTTGCAGGCTCGGGCTGAGGGCGGGAAGACTCGCCCACATGGTAAGTGGATCGGGGTGGGGTAACAGTGGGCGGAATATATGGGGCACTGATCCGCGCCGTGAGGCGAGGACCGCGCCTAAGGGGAATCGGGCCAGTCTGTGGTGCGGGCGGGGTAGGAGACCTGGTAACCCTAACAGGGGAGGGTATACTAGCACTCCTAGCTGGGGTGGTCTGCCTAGAGGCACTAAGACTAGCCTCTGAAGGCTCGGAGCTGGGTACTTCACTTGGGCTTCCAGAGGCCCCGGAACTGACCTCTTCCGGGTCCTCTTCCGTCGACATACTAGGGTTTCTTTCCATTATTACCTGCACACAAGTTAACAAACATATAGTCTTTTCCATAGTGTAATTCATAATTAAATAAATCATGCACTACTTATACAATTTAGCCACATAATAATATTATTATACATTTACACATATGTTGCCAGTTTTACCTATTTAAGTCCCCCGTGACTTCCCCTGAATTCACTCGTGCAGACAAGTCTGTTATTATGTTCCGGACCATAATAACCCACTTGTCCATCCAAGTTCATCCCGATCTCGTCACAATATATTATTAGTTGATATTCAGATCCTATAATACTTGAGCTACTGGTTATATTTTAGGTATCTTTTAAAGACATCCTAATTCTTTATAACCAATGGCTCTGATACCAAGTTCTGTAACACCCCGTAACCGCAGCGGAAACGTACACGGGATGCAACAGACACATCTGATATCAACAGCATTGCTTATAAAGAAAACACCACTACATTAATTTATAACATATTACATTGTTGCGAGTTGCGTTACTGTCTAGGTGTTACACACATATATTACCAATAAAACATTAATGAGTTCATTACAAAACATAGAGCAGCAAGCTTCCAACAGGTAGCACAGATATTTAAGCACATATCAATCATTCCAACTTGGGCATACCTAGAAAACATGTAAAGAAAACGGGTCAACTACGAATAGTTGGTGAGTTTCACTAATTTAAATAAACACTGACAAATCATTTTTAATAATCATTTATTAACCATATAATCATGCTGGGAACTAAGTTACCCCAGAACATTTCAAATAACTTTCTGGGAACTATGTTACCCCAGAACAATAATAACCCCTGGGAACTATGTTACCCCAGAATAATAATAACCCCTGGGAACTATGTTACCCCAGAATAATAATAACCCCTGGGAACTATGTTACCCCAGAATAATAATAACCCCTGGGAACTATGTTACCCCAGAACAATAACAACCCCTGGGAACTATGTTACCCCAGAATAATAACAACCCCTGGGAACTATGTTACCCCAGCATAATATCAACCCCTGGGAACTATGTTACCCCAGAATAATATAACCCCTGGGAACTATGTTACCCCAGAACAATAATAACCCCTGGGAACTATGTTACCCCAGAACAATAACAACCCCTGGGAACTATGTTACCCCAGAACAATAACACATTATAAACATTTTATATATTCTATGCATCAGTCCATATATATATAAATGTACAAGTATTTCCATACGATCGGTATGTACTTAAATACTTTAAATAAGACATGTTTTCCGCCCCGGGAAAATATAATTAAAACAATTCATTAAAAGGGGCTCGTGAAAACTCACCTTTGGTGAGTCGATGAGTAATATAAGGAACAGCTACGTGCCTGGATCTGTAATATAATATCTAGCCATTACTATACAATTCTCATAACTTAAATATGTATAAATCGGTACATCTGGGAACACTGTTAACCCAGTACTGTACTCGATTCGGGGACAATGTTAACCCCGTGACACTTCTAAGGACTCAGATTATGACATTGCTTAGAGTTTGATAGTCAATTAAAGTGATGAAATTATAGCTCGGTTTGACACCCCGTTTTGGCCGTGGGGCCCGTTTCCGGTATTTCGGTGCTGGAAACGGTAAAATCGGGTAAAATTACCCAAATCATCCGAATTATTTTCGGATGATTTATTTTTACTTAAGTTACTTAGATTTATGAAAATAGTCTATTTTAAAGTTTTCGTGTACCAGTCAGCTCGCTTATGCGAACTTTGCCGGTTTACACGTTTTAAGCTTTAAATAATTGTTTTTATGTTCATTTTAGCACAAATAATTACCCGTTTAGTCTCGGGTCTTGAAATTTTGCTCAAAACTTATTTTGACAGAAAGAACATTTTATAAAATTTTTCCAGATTTATTTTTGTAAATTTACATATATTTATCTATTTTTAAATCTTATTAAAATACCAAATATATCAAAAATACCAAAACACTTTAGAAAAATACCAAATTTTTCTGGGATGATCCTTATCATCCTCATAACTTTCTGGAAATTTTCCAGATTTATTTTTGTAAATTTACATATTTTTACATATTTTTAAATCTTTATAAATTACTAAATATGTCAAAAATATCAAAACACTTTAGAAAAATACCAAATCTTTCTGGGATGATCCTTGTCATCCTCATAGCTTTCTGGAATTTTTCCAGATTTATTTTTCTAAATTTACATATTTTTACATATTTTTAAATCTTTATAAATTACTAAATATGTCAAAAATATCAAAACACTTTAGAAAAATACCAAATCTTTCTGGGATGATCCTTGTCATCCTCATAGCTTTCTGGAATTTTTCCAGATTTATTTTTCTAAATTTACATATTTTTACCTATTTTTAAATCTTTATAAAATACTAAATATGTCAAAAATATCAAAACACTTTAGAAAAATACCAAATTTTTCTGGGATGATCCTTGTCATCCTCATAACTTTCTGGAATTTTTCCAGATTTTAAAACTCATATTTCAAGCCTTTTTCACCCAAAACCGAGCTAGAAAGCCCTAGAACTCGTTTCACCGAAAAGCCTACTTAGACTTCTCCAATGAACCTGAAATTTTGTGGGTGACTTTTATATGTTATGAAAAGATTATCTGCAATTTTTCGGAATTTTTCATCATGTTTAGCTATTTTTCACTATTTTTGGCCAAAACCGAGCATTAAATTCACCAAATATTCATCTTTTATCCAAAAATTACCAAAAATTCACAGATCTCATATTTTCATGTGTAGATCATCTCTGTGAAATTTCGTGACCCAACTCTAAGCACACGAAAATCTGTCCATTTTTCTCATACACACGAAAACCGAACTCTTTTGTGTTTTCTAGCTTTTGATCGCAAGGATCTCGGTTTCTAGCCTTTGCTAGCCGCTAGATACAACACTTTCAAGCACAACAACACTATACCAAGCAAACTATACCAACAATCAAGCCATCTCTTTCAAAATGTCGGTTTTTAAGTAAAAACAAAGATTCTAACCGTAAAATTTTATTCTAAACACTTTTAACTAATTACTTGGATCAAGATCCTTTGTATAACTTGTATACATCCTTTGATCACACAAGAACCGGTTCCATCTCGGGTTTTCACCCATATTTCATTTGGAACCTCATTTTCTCAAGATTTGGAATTAAAAAGCAAGATTAAACCATGATAATATGTTTATACCTTATGATTCTTGCTTAAAACTCAAGGATTTGAATGTAAGTTTGAAGGTTGAGAGAGTTTGTGTGTTTTTGGTGATAGAAAAAAAAAATATGAAGGATAATATGAATTAGGAGGGTGGCCGGCCCCTTTGTGGGTGTGTGTGGGGGTCCCACATCTCAAACCATGTCCACATATCTAGATTGTGTAATCCGGATAATGTTGTGGATAATCTGGTTCAGTTCGTTTCTCGTTTAAACTCGTATGTCGGCTTAAAACGAGCATAAAATGGTCGTTTTTCGGGTTAACATAAAGTTTATATAAAACTGATTTAAAAACCTTAAAAACTTAACCCATGACATTAAAACATCATATTATTAATAATTACGCATCTTTTTCGGCTTGATTGATCGTCTCTTGCTTGGTTTGGTGTTAAAGGTTTCGTTTAGCGTACCGACGTACCATTAAATCGAAAACCTTTTTCTGTGCTATAATTCACCTATCCCGAAGCATTAATACTTCGTAAACATCACTTAACATTATATATTCCGTCTACAACGTAATTCCCGATCCGTTCGGGTTTCAATAACCGATCATGGGTTGATCGAAATTCCAATATGATTCACTATATAATTGAGTATGATTCATACTGTGAATCATATATATCCGTATAGATGTACTATAACTCATATAATCGGTATTTAATGACACGTAAATAGTATATTCCGGCTAGGGTATACCTGGATTTGCCGGAATCGTTACAATCACTGTCTGTATATGCAATCAAATCAAAAGATTGGTTCTTTGGATACCAAATTCCTAAGTCTGGTCTTCCCTTCAAATATCTGAATATTCTTTTAACAACATTCATGTGGGAGACTTTTGGACTTGATTGAAATCTTGCACACACACACATACAGCAAACATGATATCTAGTCTTGTTGCAGTCAAATACATCAGAGATCCAATTTTGGCTCTATATTCATGTTCATCAACAGGCTCCCCCTTTTCATCTGCAATCATCTTTTCTTTGGTGTCCATTGGAGTTGAAGCAGTCTTGTACTCATGACAGCTGAACTTGTTCAAGATGTCCTGCACATATTTGTTTTGGTGAATGAATATCCCTTCAGCCTTTTGTTGAACTTGCAATCCAAGAAAGAAGTTCATTTCTCCCATAGAACTCATGCTGTATTTTACTTCATTACCCCTTCAAAATCCATGCACATTTGTTCATTAGTAGATCCAAAGATGATGTCATCCACATACACTTGTAACAGAAGTGAGTCTGATCCCTTTCTTTTATAGAAGAGTGTTTTATCAATGGCTCCCCTTGTAAAACCATTTTCAAGAAGATGATTTGATAGCTCATCATACCATGCTCTAGGAGACTGATGCATTCCATAAAGGGCTTTGTTTAGCTTATACACCCTGTTTGGATACATTGGATCCTCAAAACCTGGAGGTTGAGCTACATACACCTCTTCATCAATCTTTCCATTTAGAAATGCAGACTTAACATCAAGCTGGAACACTTTAATGTTATTTGAGGCAGCATATGCAAGAAAAATCCTGATAGCTTCAAGTATTGCAACAGGAGCAAAGACTTCCTCAAAATCTATTCCTTATTCTTAAAGACATCCTAGTGCTACAAGTCTAGCTTTATTCTTAATCACCAAACCCCTTTCATCCCTTTTGTTTCTAAAAACCCATTTGGTTCCTATTGCATATCTGTCAATTGGCCTTTCAACAAGATCCCACACATGTAGATCTCTGAACTGTGCCAGTTCCTCTTGCATTGCTTCTACCCAACTATTGTCTTTTAGTGCTTGAGCAATGTTCTTTGGCTCTATTTGGGATAGAAAGTAGGAGTAAAGACAGATGTTTGAAATTTCAGAATGACTTTTTTTAACTCTTTCATGCAAATCTCCAATGATGTTTTCAGAAGGATAATTCTTTTCCACATAAGGAGTTTGTATAATCATATTTGTAGACAAATTTGTGTCAAGATTTGTTTCATTGAGCTCTGGTTCTTCAATGATCAAATCAGTTTCTGCATCATGAAATTCAGGTGCTTCATCATTATTTTGTCCTGAAGTAGATGCACCATTGTTTTCTAAATTCAATCTTTGAAATAGATCTTGAAATCTTGCAATAGATGCAACTTCTTCTCCACTTGATTGGTTGCCTGTGTCACCCTTATTCTGAACTTGATCATTCTGCACATCTTGATTATCTTGATTGTTCTCAGTATGATCATATTCACCAATGTCACATGAGGAATTCTTCACAAAAGTATATTCATTTTCTTTTCTAGCAACCTTCTTCCATAATTCTTCCAAGTCCAATGATTTCTTCTTTTTCTCTTCAATTTCACTGGTCTTGTAGAAAGATTAATTAAAGTCTTCAGGATAAATCTTGAAGGACCTTATCAATTTTTCATGATCAAACAGCCATGCTGCACCATCAACTGTATTGAATTGATTCTCATTAAAGATAATGTCAGATGATTCTATGACACTCAAATGGTCTTTCACATAAACTCTGTAAGCTTTTGAGTGTGTAGAATATCCAACAAAGAAACAATCCAGGGATTTTGTTTGAAACTTGTTCAGATAGTCCCTTGTGTTCAGAAGAAAACATTTGCATCCAAAGGGCTTGAAAAACTTAATGTAAGGCTTTCTGTTGTGAAATATATCATATGGAGTTTTGTTATGCCTTTTGTTGACAAGTACCCTGTTCTTAACATAGCAGGCTGTATTTATGGCTTCAGCCTAGAAAGTGACAGGCAGATTAGCATCTGCTAACATGGTTCTTGCAGCTTCAATCAAAGTTTTTTTTCTTCTTTCTGAAACACCATTTTGTTCAGGAGTTCTAGGAGCTGAGAATTGTTGTTGTATTCCTTTTACTTCACAGAATTCTTGCATAACCCCATTCTTGAACTCAGTGCCATTGTCACTTCTCATCATCTTCACTTTCTTATTCAATTTGTTCTCAATCATTGTTACACAGCCCTTAATCAACTCAGCAGTCTCATCCTTGGTACTTAGGAAATAGATCCAAGTATATCTTGAATAGTCATCAATGATCACAAGACAAAATCTTTTCTTCCCTATACTTGGCACACTCACAGGACCAAAGAGATCCATGTGAAGTAATTCAAGTACTTTATCAATTGAGTTGATGAGCTTTGGCTTATGAGTAGATTTGTGTTGCTTTCCCTTTTTGCCATGAACTACAATGATCTTCCAATTTGAATTCTCTTATGGGTAAGCCTATGACATGCTCACCTTTGACAAGTCTATTCATGTTCTTTATGTTCACATGACACAGTTTCCTATGCCACAATTTTGATTCATTTTCAGTGGCTTTGGAAACAAAACATGCACCTCCTCTTGAAACAGCTTCTTTCATATTCCATTCATACAAGTTACCATTTCTTGGTGCCATCATCATAATCATTTCTGGCAGAATCACAAACTCAGGTTTTAGAATGAAACAGTGTGAATCATCAAAACTGACTTTGTATCCCTTATCACACATTTGTGATATACTTAGCAGATTGTACTGAAGACCTTCAACATGAAACACATTATCAAATGATACTTTCCCATTTGTTAAGATTCCTTTTCAACAATCTTTCCACCATTTTCATCACTACCAAAAGCTACAGGACCTTCAAACTTTTCTTCATAATTGACAAGAGATCTCTTGTCACAAGTCATGTGCCTAGAACATCCACTATCCATGTACCATATGTCATTCAGAGGAGTGGACAGTTCCTGCACATAAGAAAACGTTTGATTAGTTGAGTGATGAAGTGCAAGCCTTATCAACTTGCAGCTTATCAGATTCAGTTTCAGACACAGCTTGGGAAATGAGTGTTGTTGGTTCAGGATCTTCATGAGTGAGTTCTAGATTGTCTGACTTGTCTGTTTCATAACCACACTCTCTTGGAGTTTTGACTAGTGAGGTTGAGTTCTGGTACTCAGTAGAGTCAGTAGCATACTCTTTTATCACATAGTCCTTCTTTTCATAGTAATCTCTCACATCAGGAACTGTTTCAGCTTTGGTTTCAGTCTTAGGTTTCCAAAGGAATCCTTCAGGTTCAAATCCAAGTTTTAACAAAAACTTCTCATCACCATTGAGTTCTGTGTGCTTTAAAAAATATATAATTTATATAAGTATTTTCTACACTTTTAAATGATTTTGAGTTGGTTTTTATTAAATATTAGTCTAAAGTGGTTCGTATTTGAATTAAATATGTCAAGAGACTACGAGCTTAAACGAGAAACCAACTCAACATTAATAACTACTTGTTGGTTTATTAAGTCGGTGCGTTACATATCTTAATTTTAATCCTAGTTATATATTTATGGTTTTCATACGTAATGAGTCTAAACAGAAAATGATTAAATGTGAACCATAATTTTATAATTATGATATATGAAAAAGAATTATCATGTGACATCTTACTTAAATTACTTATGTTCTTATTTCTTTATTTTTAACCAACGTTTACGTTTGTTTGTAACATAGGCCTACAACAAGTAATTATTGATATTGATGGGCCCGCGTGAAGAGGTATGAATTGGAAGCAGTTGCAAGAAATTTAAAACCTAGAGAAAGTTGGTTAACGTGTAATATAAATATATGGAGCTAAGGGGAGCAGGAGCGGAGAGAAGCATATTATTAGGCAGCTGGAATATTAATATAATTCTTGGGAGCAGCGCATGGCAGAACATCTCAAAAAGAATATTAGTGGCAGGATCTTTTGGTGAGAGAAGCATAGCCATAATTTTGATTTGGTGGAAAATATAATTATTGCAAGGTAGCAGCAGCACAGAATCAAGAAACAAAGTAACATCGGCTCGTATCATTATTATTGTTTCAGGTTTTTATTATTTTCAAAGATTAAAAAAACATGATTTGCATATTATACTTTTATTGTTCTCCATTGAATATGAGTAGCTAAACTTGTTAGAACTACCTAGGTTTGGTTAATTGACGATGTTTTGATGATTGTTTCGGGTTGAGTAACGAACATATAATGGATTTTCTAGTGTCAAGTTCATATTATTATGATTTTATTCTATGATTGCTATTGAGTTGTTCAATGTTATATTAATAAAACCCCGTGTGATTTTATCTTTACATGAATTAGTTTCGTGTTTTGTTTAGGATTGCATGCTAGACTAATTACTTGGTGTTTTTGGTTGTTTGTGGTAGACGTCACCATAGGGTTTGTTTGGTTAAAGTTGTTCATATCAATGGTTCATCTCCTTTTAGTTGGACCAAGACATTAGGAGTTGGTTTGTCTCTTTGGTCTATTCGATTTAGTTTGCCGTTGCGAGACCACGTGCGGTTTTCTAGCTGTTGATTAGGTTAATTTGTAAGCCGAATTATTTAATATTTAATATTGAATTACCCCTTATTCCTTAAGTTTGTTAAGATTACGAGATTTAGAGGAATTTGTGATTTTGATACGGACCAAGTAATAAATCAATTGGGTACTTAGAAAATCAACTGTGCTTTATCTTCTTTTCTATACGTTTTTAAGGGTCTTTAGTAAAACTGACCGCGGGGGACCTATTTTCCCTAATTATTGTCTAGTGAGATCATCTTTATAACCCGGTTTTATGTGTTCGTTGTCACCTGAGCGTCGGTGATAGTCGTCAAGATACCTTACCTGGGTGGTTCACCTTCATCATATTTGAGAGCTCCGTTGTGCCGTTAAGTTTTTCTTGTCAGTTTCATTAACTTAAGTAAGTTAGTTAAAGTAATTAAAAAAAAAAAAAATTAAAGAATAATAATATCAATTAAATATTTTAAGGTAGGACTTGGATTGGGGTTTATAATCTGAGCCGTTCTCACGTGTCTTCGAGCTCGATATCCGGACTTTCCTCATCTTTGCTATACGCGACCGGTACACTTGCCGTTTGTGTGAACTAGGATATATTGTTTGGTTTTTAAAGCTTAGTTGCGATTCGTGATTATTATATATATAGTTTCGCACATCAAGTTTTTGGCGCCGTTGCCGGGGACACGGTTTGAGTAGAGAACGACCCGAGTTTGGGGACTTACCTGTTTTCTTTTTACTTGCTTATTTGTTTTAATTTGTTTTAGTTTAATTTTAGCCTAGTTAATTTAGTTTTTTATTTTTTAGTCGTATGCGTCGTACCCGTTCACAAGGACCGACGAAGCTTGAAACGTCTGACAATACCGAGAAAGTCGAGCCCGAAAGAGAGCGTTCTGTTCCACCGACATGTTCTGATTCTTCTTCTTCTTCTTCTTTTGTTTCTTCCGCTTCTTCTAGGGATAGGAACGTGGGTGACCAATCGCCTAGGAGAGTAGTAGCTGACTATGGTAGGCCGACAACGAATCCTCATTCAAGCATCACTTTACCGAACGGTGCCGCCGCTGGCAACTGGTCCATTCTTGCCCACGTCATGCAACTCATCAAAACTGGACTCCAATTCGAAGGGCTAGAGAGCGAAGACCTTTCAAACCACATCGACATGTTTGTTCAAATCTGCGAAACTTTCAATATCGGCAACATGAACAATGAAGCCATCTATCTCCGTCTTTTTCCCTTCTCACTCACCGGCAAAGCCTACAAATGGCTGAAGTCACTACCTACTGGATCCATCACCACTTGGGCGGGCCTTCAAGAGAAATTCATGACCAAATTCTTTCCGCCATCTAAATCTGCTCGACTCCGTGAGGAGATATGTTCCTTCCTCATGAGGTCCGACGAGTCTTTCGGGGAAGTTTGGGAAAGATTCAAGGACCTCCTTCTTAGTTGTCCTCACCACGGTTTAGACAAGTGGATGCTCATCGAGAAATTCTACAATGGAGCCACACAGCACGTGAGAGAGATGCTGAACCAAACTGCTAACAGGAACCTTCTTAAGAATAAAGATCCCGATGAGTGCGTCGTCCTTTTTGATGATCTAGCAGCGAGCTATGAGGGGCACGGGGGAAGAAATTCTTCCATGTCATCAAGAGGAGTACTTCAGGTCGATTCAAACACTAGCATGCAGGCGCAGATTGATTCTTTGAACAAACTCGTTAGAGATCTTACTGTTAAGAGCGTCTCTAAGTGTGAGGTTTGCCGAGGGGGTCACGACACCATTGAATGTCCTGTTAAGCCGGGTAGCAATCAGGAGGAAGTTGACTTCGTCAACAACCCCTTGAGATATCAAAACCCCGCCTTCGGCGGGAACACTGGCTGGAGAAATCAGAATAACTATCGAGGGGGACAAGCCAGTGGCTACCAAGCCCAATACCAAAACCAGCGTCGAGATAATCTATTCGGTCAGGGGAGTTCAGGTCAGGAGAGTTCGGAACAAGTGGGGAGAGAGGAGAAGAAAGCCTCACTAGAGGAGATGATGGCTGAGCCGTTGAAGCGAGATGAGAGGAACCGAGTGACAAATGAGGCAAAATTTGCGGAACACGATGCTATGCTGAAGAACCAAGCCACGTCTCTAGCTAATCTTGAGCGTCACGTCGGAGAGATTTCCAGCCAGTTATCCGAGAGAGCACCAGGATCACTACCAAGTAATACTGAGAAAAATCCGAGAGGGTTCGCCAAAGCGGTGACTACTAGGAGCGGTGTTAGAAAAGAAAGAGAGGTTGGTCCTTCGAGAGTTGTCACACCTGCGGTTGATGCAAAAGAGCAGGTGGACGAGGAGATCCAAATGGAGCCTCCTCCGGAAAAGGCACACCAACGGACTATACAAGCGAGTACGAAGCCGGCCGATAAACCTTCATCATTATCTAACCCACCACTCAGAGTCTACAAACCCAAACTGCCCTATCCTGGGAGACTCCGATCTGACAGAGACGAGGAGAAAAACTCCAAGTTCTTGGAACTTCTCAAACAGCTTCACCTGAACATTCCTTTCCTTGAGGCGCTCACTCAGATGCCCAAATATGCCAAATTCCTCAAGGACATTCTTTCTAATAAGGAGAAGCTAGCTGAGGTCTCTTATATTCCGTTGAGTGCTGGGTGCTCTGCAGTGTTGCAGATCAACTTGCTAGAAAAGATGGCCGATCTTGGGAGTTTCACTATTCCCTGCATCTTAGGTGACGATACGGTTCGACATGCATTGGCCGACCTTGGGCCAGCATCAATCTCATGCCGTATTCTGTGTTCAGTAAGTTGGGTCTTGGTTAACCGAGTCCAACTCGAATGAGTATCCAACTTGCTGATCGTTCCGTGAAATATCCGCGAGGGGTGGTCGAGAATATGCTTGTTCGTATCGACAAGTTCATCTTCCCGGTATATTTTGTCATTCTAGATATGAATGAGGATGATAGTGTCCCACTCATTTTAGGCCGACCATTCCTTGCCACCGCATAGGCGTTGATCGACGTCCGTGAGGGCAAATTGATTCTGAAAGTTGGGGATGATAATGTCACCTTTGACGTAAGACAGTTACTTAAACACCCCATGTCGGCGGACGACTCCCTGTATTTCGTTGACACCATCGTATCTCATGTGCGGGAGTTTTTCAATGACATCTGTGGAGGACCTACCTTGGACCCACAGATTCTTGATAGGGAGATTTCAGAGGTAGAGATGGTTGCCATGACCGCTCCACCATTGATGGATGACACCGTGTCACCACCCCTAGATTCAGAGTTAGCTGTTGAGATCGTGCTAGACGATCCGAGAGACCGAGCTTCCGTTGAGAGCCCTCCTCCTTCCTTTGAACTTAAGGATCTACCTGATCATTTGGAGTATGCATTTCTAGACGAAGAGAGGAAGCTACCCGTCGTCATCGCGTCTGCCTTAACGGAGGTCGAGAAGTTGAAGTTGTTGAAGGTGCTGAAAGCGCATAAGGAATCAATAGCATGGAAGATTATCGACATAAAAGGGATTAATCCCTCATTCTGTAATCATAAAATCCTCATGGAGGATAATTTCAAATCCGTCGTTCAGCCTCAACGGAGGCTTAATCCGAAAGTGCTAGAGGTTTTTAAGAAAGAAATCATTAAACTCCTTGATGCGGGAATCATTTTTCCCATTTCTGATAGCGCCTGGGTGAGTCCGGTCCAAGTGGTTCCCAAGAAGGGTGGCATGACTGTCGTCACCAATGAAAGGAACGAGCTTATTCCCAATAGGACAATGACCGGTTGGAGAGTCTGCATCGACTACCCCAAACTGAATGATGCCACTAGGAAAGATCACTTTCCTTTGCCCTTCATTGATCAGATGCTTGAGCGTTCGGCGGGTCAGCAGTACTACTGTTTTTTGGATGGTTTCTCCGGGTATTTCCAAATCCCGATCTCTCCCGATGATCAGGAGAAAACCACATTCACCTGCCCCTACGGCACGTTTGCCTATAAACGCATTCCCTTTGGACTCTGTAACGCTCCAGCTACTTTCCAGCGATGTATGGTTGCGATCTTTCATGACATGATCGAGGATTCCATGGAGGTCTTCATGGATGATTTTTCTGTCTTCGGGAATTCTTTCGTTCATTGTCTCTCCAACCTTGATAGGATGATGGCTCGTTGCGTCGACACCAACCTAGTCCTAAACTGGGAGAAGTGTCACTTCATGGTACGCGAGGGCATTGTTTTAGGACATAAGATCTCGAGTGTGGGGATTGAGGTAGATCGAGCTAAAGTTGAAACCATTTCTAATCTTCCCCCGCCCACTTCTGTGAGATCCATACGATCATGCTGGTTTCTATCGCCGGTTCATCAAAGATTTGTCAAAAATTGCGAGACCGATGACCAAGCTACTAGAGAAAGACACTCCATTCGTCTTCTCTGAACAGTGTATCGAAGCGTTTGATCTTCTAAAAGACAAACTCATTAACGCCCCGATCATGATTGCTCCCGACTGGTCTGTGCCATTCGAATTGATGTGCGACGCGAGCGACTATGCCGTTGGAGCCGTGCTTGGACAGCGTAAGGAGAAGCATTTCCACCTAATATACTATGCGAGCCGGACCCTAAACAGTGCCCAGGAGAATTACACTACCACAGAGAAAGAGTTGTTAGCTGTAGTGTTTGCATTTGATAAGTTTAGGTCCTATCTTGTTCTGTCCAAAACAGTCGTCTACACGGATCATGTTGCCATTCGATATCTTTTCAGCAAGTAGGATGCTAAACCACGTCTCATCCGATGGATTCTTCTGCTTCAGGAGTTTGATATTGAAATCCATGATAAAAAGGGGGCCGAGAATGTAGCGGCCAATCACTTGTCACGTCTTGAGAGAGCCGAGATTGGAGATGTTGGGGTCATCATCAATGACCATTTCCCGATAGAGAATCTTATGTTTGTTAAAGCCCAGGATGACGGCTACCCGTGGTTTGCCGATTTCGCTAACTTTCTCGTCGATGGTTCCCTCCCTAGGAGGATGTCTCACCAGCAAAAAAAGAAATTCTTTGCTGACGTAAAGTTCTACATCTGGGACGACCTGTTTCTTTTTTGTATAGGTGCTGATCAGCTAGTGAGGAGATGTGTGGATGTTGATGAGGGGTGGCGGATTTTGAGCCACTGTCATGAGGGACCGACAGGAGGTCACCATGGTGCTGTTCTTACTGTTAAGAAGGTCTTCGATTCAGGATTCTATTGGCCTTCGATTTTCAAAGATGCTCATGTGTTTGTTAAAAGCTGTGACCGATGCCAGCGTGTCGGTAACATCTCATCCCGAAATGAGATGCCCCAAACTGCTATTCAGGTTTGCGAGGTTTTTGACATTTGGGGTATTGATTTTATAGGCCCGTTCCCGTCTTCTAGAGGGAACAAGTACATACTCGTGGTGGTTGATTATGTCTCCAAGTGGGTGGAAGCCAAGGCCTTGCCCACCAACGACGCCCGAGTTGTAGTGAGATTTCTAAAAAATCTTTTCTCTCGTTTTGGTGTACAGAAAGCCTTGATCAGCGATCGAGGTACTCACTTTTGCAACGCGCAGATGGAGAAGGCGTTGCAATGCTATGGGGTCACCCATCGGCTTGCGACTGCCTGCCACCCACAGACCAGTGGACAGGTGGAAGTGAGTAACCGGGGCATCAAACGCATTCTTGAGAAGACGGTTGGGCTAAACCGAAAGGATTGGTCCGACAAATTAGATGATGCTTTGTGGGCTTTCAGTACAGCGTACAAAACTCCAACCGGTTCCACACCGTTTCGGATGATTTATGGTAAAGCCTGTCATCTGCCTGTTGAGTTGGAGCATCGTGCTTCTTGGGCGCTTCAAACAGTTAACCTTGATCTTTCGACTGCTGGAGATAACCGTTTCTATCAGATACATGAGTTAGAAGAGCTCCGCGATCATGCCTATGCACATTCGTATAATTATAAGATGAAGACCAAAGAACTGCATGATAGGAAGTTGAGAGGTGATAAAAAGTTCAAGTGTGGGGACGCCGTACTCTTGTTTAATTCCAGACTCCAATTATTTCCGGGAAAGCTTAAGTCCCGATGGTATGGACCGTACACGATCAAGGAAGTCTTCCCGTATGGAGCGATAGAAATTGAAGACAAGAATGGGAGCTTCAAAGTTAATGGTCACCGTCTGAAGCACTACATTGGTGAGAAGGCGAGCATGGAGGAAGGCGAGGTTTTGCGCCTTAGAGTATATTTGGGTTAGAAGTGAGAGAGAGGTCAGGCTGAGGACCCGATAAACCAAGCGCTCTTGGGAGGCAGCCCGAGTTTTTGATTTATCTATTTTTATTTTTGTTATTAAGGATCCTCCCAAATTGAAGCCGCTCGTACGCAATCTCCATTCGAGCAGCTGATTTTGAGGGTATTCTGTTTGTCTTTCATTTATAAATAAAAAAATAAAAAATTAAAAAAATATAAAACCAACAAAATCCAAAAGAAATATAAAAAATGCAAAAACACAAAAATATTTTTTATTTCTTATGTTTTTGTTTTATGTTTTGTACACCGCTACATGCGAGCGAGTTTGAGTTGTTGCAGATATTATTGTGCGCATGGTAGCTCTGATGGCATCTTGAAACTGGTTCTCTCGAGGTTGCGACCGCGAATGAAATGCTATACGGTCATTCGATTGATACACAGCTGGTGAAGATTCTGCATATAAACTAGGGGAGTAACCCGTTCTCTGTTTTACTTTTGATTACTTTAAGTTTTATTTTTATTTTATTATATTTCTATTCCTAGTTCTCATCGAGGACGATTTCGTTCTATGTGTGGGGATGGGAATTTATTTTTCTTAGTTGTAGGAAAAAAATTTAAAAAAAAATATAAAACAAAATTGTTTTGTTCTTTCGCTGAAAATTATGTCGGCTACTTAAATTCGAGGGACATATACTTGTATATGTTTGGTCCTGTTATCCACCTGTAGACATACGGGATAGCCATTGACCCGAAAACTGAAAGTGGCTGGGGCGACTGAATTTGAAAAAAATAAAAAAAACAAAAAATTTTTTTTAAAGAAAAATGTCCCTTGAAAATTGTTTTTGTTCTACGTTAAGCAGAAAATGATATTATTACAAATGTGCTTACGAACTCTCGGAACTTTTGAAATATATAATATAATAATAAAAGAAGGGATTGTTTGCATATCTGATTTGGGATGTGTCGGTAGGCCCAACTGCTTTGATAGTCCTCTTTAGCAGTTTTTATATAATAATTTGAAAAAAACGGTGAAACCGAATTTCGATGCTTATGGAGGATTACCATAATCTAAAAACTTTGAGATGGTTATACTTAGATGCACTCAAACTAGCACACCACCACATGTCCATATTTTTACGAGCTTAGAAATAGTTATATACTTTAGGCTGATATAAAAAAAAGAAAAAGAAAAAAAAAGAAAATAAAAAAGAGAAGTATGTTTTGAAAGTTATGTGTATTATCAAAAGTTGTTCAAGAAAAGCAAAATGCTTGTGAAGAAAGTTATGTATTGTAAAATGCCAAAGAAGCATTCTTTAAAGTTAGTAAAAGAGGCCAAAGATGCACATACTAGACGGGACTTAGAGTTTACGTGTTATCAAGGGGATAGTGACTTTGAGGATACACTATTGGGGCTCGAAGGCTCTTATTAAATAAATAAAAATTAGGAATTTATAGGACAAAGTCCAATGATATTTAGGAATAGCTCGTACGACCTCCACATGACCATTCATTCATCAAAATTTCACCGAATGCATCTAATTAGTACCATCAACGAGTCTTGGCTTATGGTGATTTGTCGAGCCAGTTTTCTTCGACTCTAGTTTTCAAGCTCTCTTTGTCTGAGATGGGGTAGGTGTAGCCTTAATTTTTGGACTTAAAATGGTTAATGCAAAAGGGGGGCTTGATTGGCTGGTGGCTGGGTTTAAATGGACAACAATATCGGCAATCGCGGTCAATATGTCGAGTTGTTTCTTGTGCTTTAGTAATGTTAAATAATCTGGGAGTTTGTTTTTTTTCACTTGGTTATGATCCTGTGTAGACTTCTTTTTCAGGGACGAAAAAAGTTTAAGTGTGGAGATATTTGATGTGCTTTAAAAAATATAAAATTTATATAAGTATTTTCTACACTTTTAAATGATTTTGAGTTGGTGTTTATTAAATATTAGTCTAAAGTGGTTCGTATTTGAATTAAATATGTCAAGAGACTACGAGCTTAAACGAGAAACCAACTCAACATTAATAACTACTTGTTGGTTTATTAAGTCGGTGCGTTACATATCTTAATTTTAATCCTAGTTATATATTTATGGTTTTCATACGTAATGAGTCTAAACAGAAAATGATTAAATGAGAACCATAATTTTATAATTATGATATATGAAAAAGAATTATCATGTGACATCTTACTTAAATTACTTATGTTATTATTTCTTTATTTTTAACTAACGTTTACGTTTGTTTGTAACTTAGGCCTACAACAAGTAATTATTGATATTTGATGGGCCCGCGTGAAGAGGTATGAATTGGAAGCAGTTGCAAGAAATTTAAAACCTAGCAAAAGTCGGTTAAATTGTAATATAAATATATGCAGCTAAAGGGAGCAGGAGCGGAGAGAAGCATATTATTCGGCGGCTGGAATATTAATATAATTCTTGGGATCAGCGCACGGCAGAACATCTCAAAAAGAATATTAGTGGCAGGATCTTTTGGTGAGAGAAGCATAGCCATAATTTTGATTTGGTGGAAAATATAATTAATGCAAGGTAGCAGCAGCACAGAATAGAGAAACAAAGTAACAGCGGCTCGTATCATTATTATTGTTTCAGGTTTTTATTATTTTCAAAGATTAAAAAAACATGATTTGCATATTATACTATTATTGTTCGCCATTAAATATGAGTAGCTAAACTTGTTAGAACTACCTAGGTTTGGTTAATTGACGATGTTTTGATGATTGTTTTGGGTTAAGTAATGAACATATAATGGATTTTCTAGTGTCAAGTTCATATTATTATGATTTTATTCTATGATTGCTATTGAGTTGTTCAATGTTATATTAATAAAACCCCGTGTGATTTTATCTTTACATGAATTAGTTTGGTGTTTTGTTTAGGATTGCATGCTAGACTAATTACTTGGTGTTTTTGGTTGTTTGTGGTAGACGTCACCATAGGGTTTGTTTGGTTAAAGTTGTTCATATCAATGGTTCATATCCTTTTAGTTGGACCAAGACATTAGGAGTTGGTTTGTCTCTTTGGTCTATTCGATTTAGTTTGCCGTTGCGAGACCACGTGCGGTTTTCTAGCTGTTGATTAGGTTAATTTGTAAGCCGAATTATTTAATCATTAATATTGAATTACCCCTTATTCCTTAAGTTTGTTAAGATTACGAACTTTAGAGGAATTTGTGATTTTGATCGGACCAAGTAATAAATCAATTGGGTACTTAGAAAATCAACTGTGCTTTATCTTCTTTTCTAGACGTTTTTAAGGGTCTTTAGTAAAACTGACCATGGGGACCTATTTTCCCTAATTATTGTCTAGTGAGATCATCTTTATAACCCGGTTTTATGTGTTCATTGTCACCTGAGCGCCGTTGATAGTCGTCAAGATACCTTATCTGGGTGGTTCACCTTCATCATATTTGAGAGCTCCGTTGTGCCGTTAAGTTTTTCTTGTCAGTTTCATTAACTTAAGTAAGTTAGTTAAAGTAATTAAAATAAATATAAAAAAAAATAAAAGAATAATAATATCAATTAAATATTTTAAGGTAGGACTTGGATTGGGGTTTATAATCTGAGCCGTTCTCACGTGTCTTCGATTTCGATATCCGGACTTTCCTCATCTTTGCTATACGCGACCGGTACACTTGCCGTTTGTGTGAACTAGGATAAATTGTTTGGTTTTTAAAGCTTAGTTGCGATTCGTGATTATTATATATATTCGCACATCAAGTTCTTTTGGTTTCTTTCTAGGATATGCATCTTTTCTTCTTGTCTTCTCACTGCTTGATGATCCTAGAGAACTATCGGATTTGACAGATTGAGTATCTTGTCTGAATCTTAAAGGCTGATAGTTCTTTTTGATCACATTCTCATGTTTCTTAGGAGATATACTTCATCTTGCTGATTCAATCACTTGCTTCTTTGTTTTGACATCAGCTCTCTTCTTAATCCTTGTCTCCTTTGTTGATTGCTTTTCTTCTCTGTTCATGGTTTCATTTCCACACACTTTTTCTTTTCCCAGATATTCATCATACTTCTGTTTGTACAGAACAAAGTCTTGGCCATACTTTGTTCCATCTGGGACATGAAATGGTTGAAATTTCAATATTTCATTGCATGAGTCTGTATGGTGTCCATATTCATCACACTTCTTGCACCATACCTTTCCTTTGAATTTTTCATGTTTTTTTGGTTTCTTGAATCTTTCACTAGTCTTGGGTGACTTCACTCCTAGAGTCTTCTGATTCTTTAAACCATCAAAGTTAATTGAGAATGGCACAAACTCCTCAATCTTGATATCTTGTCTTTCAAGTTTGCTTTTGACAAAGACAACTTTCTCCATAATCATAGGTTCTTCATCACTACTTTCTCTAATCCTTGATTGTCTTTTCTCATATTCTTCCATAGTTTCTACTTCTCCAACATCTAACACCTCATGACTAGAAAAGACTGGATAAACTGGGATAAAATTTTCTGTATCAATTTCTTCAGTCACCAACTTCTTTTTATTTTGTTTTATCCTTTCCAATGCAGCCTTGCTTGGTGGTCTGACTGCATTGTAGCTTATCTTCTTCCTTTCACAAATGTCAAAAGAAACATGTTCTCTCTTTGTTCTTTCATTCTGTTTCTTCATTCTTGGTGTGACATGTGGATACTTTGGAAGTTTATCAACTGATTCTGGTTTCTTGTATCTTCTTCCTTTCTCAGTAGCTTTAATTTCCTCTTCAGTAATTTGATCACTTAAATCACTCAAGTCATCTTGGTTCAAATCATCAGACCCAAGGTCATCTTCAGAGACATGAACTCCAATTGACTTTTCTTCTTTTAAGTCTTTCGTCACAACAAACTCTCATTCTTCACTCACCTCAACATTCTTATACAAATCCACAAGTTCTTCTTTGTCTTGAAAGACATCTTTGAATTGTTGTAGATATGCATTTCTTTTTTCTTTATCAACTTTTGGCATAAAATTGTTGTTGAAAGGTGGTGGTACTGCTTTGTACTTGTCTTCTTCTTTAACTTGGTTTAAAATTCCACAGATGTTTCCAGTGGAGACCAAGTTCTTCAAGAATTCATTGTCAGCTTGCAGTTTTGTGTTCAGCACCTTCTCTTCTATAATCACTTTCTTCAAGCCATCAATTTAAGTGGTGAATCATTTCTGAGCTCTGTAACTGTTTACACGGTCTTCTTCCAAACTTTTCATTCTTTCTTCACTCACTAGTTCACTTGCCTCATATGCATTGATGATACTTTGTTTCTTAAAACACTCACTTTCCAGCTTGCCTACTTTCATTTTCAGTTCATTGATAACTTCAGTTAAATCAATAGTAGGAGCAGAATGTACCTGAGATGATGATCCAGCTTCTTTCTCAATTATAGCCATGAATGCCACATTTTCCCTCTTGATATCATCTGCAATATCTTCTTCATGTTGCTCCAATGAAAGTTACCTTCATGCTGTGTTGTTACAACAACATTTCCTTGATTTCTGATCTAGTTTTGATTGGCTAGAACAGTGTTGTTTGAAACATTTTGAAGGTTTTGGTTGTTGTTTCTCTGAAAACCTTGATTTTGAGGCACTCCTTGATCATGATTGTTCATTTGAGGTTGGAAGTTGTTGAAGTTGGGATTATAGTTGTTGTTGGGATTGTTGTTAAAGTTGTTGTTGAAGTTGTTAGTGTTTGGTCTCTGCTGATATTGAGGCTGCTGTTGATACTGAGGGTGCTGATTTCTTTGTTGATTCTGAAATTGGTTTACTTGGAAATTTCTTGGCATGTTACATTCTCTTGCAAAATGACAAGGCTGTTGGCAATTGTAGCAAATGGCTTTTGACTTGTCAAAACCAATTCTTTCATTTGGTCCTGATATGTCACACCCTCAAAATCCGCTAACGGAGTTCATTTGGTTATAATCAAACACCATGTTTAAAGTTTTCAACCCAACAGGACATTAAGTCTTAAATAAAAATGCGGAAGCGTAAATTGTAAACCAAAAAGTTTGCGCCACACAGGACGACTTAAAACCCAAGTTATTAAGATAAAAATTAAAAGAAGTTTTCAAAGCGATGGTGTTTAGCGAATACTTGTTCCTATACCGCGCGCCCGCCTCGGCTACCTGAGAATAACATACTAAAAGTGTCAACACAGGGTTGGTGAGTTCACAGGTTTATATAAATAAAGTGTTTGCGTTTGCGTTTACGTTTTGCGTTTGCGTTTGCGTTTTGCGTTTTGTGTTTGCGTTACCAGATAGTGTTAAGTCAATTATATATCAGTAGGTAGCTAGCCTATAAAACAAGTATTACTAAGTGTTCGACACCGAAGCTGACTGTTTATCATATGCCTTGCCACCATGTCAACCACGACCATGGTAATGTGTTAGCCAAGATTACACCCACTCGACCTACAGTCGAGTTTAGAGTTGGGTGGGGTTTGTCAAACCCAGTAGTACTACTCAACAGTGACTCGCTATTATACAAATACTAAACGGTTCGATGTTATGAAGGACTTTAGTTGGTTTGTTTGCCACTTAGCCTTACAAGCGATATATAACCAATAACAAAATCTAAAGTGTTTGGAGTATGTTATCTCCCCCAAGTAAAAAGCGTTTAAAAGAGTAAAAGGGGAATGTGAAACTCACTGTTTGCAAAGAATTCAAATACAAATCCGAGAGATGCGCGTCAAAGAAAACCTCACTAGTGATCTAAAACAAAAATGAGATTCTAAGTATTTAAACTATTTTTGAGTCTCTAGACTCGGCACATAATACCTATGCATGAGATACGTTTCGTGTTTCGTTTGTGAATTATGTGTGACTCGACAAACACGTGGGTGATACGTTACATGTGTGAACAACTACTTAAGTATCAAATACTAACATTGTACATTACTAGTAAATTATCTCCCCACAAGGGAAATTTAGTCAAAACATGGCAATTATCTATTAACAAACACGTTTCATGTATTTTCACATAGTTCAGCAGCTAGTTTTATCAAGACAGATTTCTACTTGAAAGATTACTCTATTCAACAGATCATAACATATAAATTAATTCACCAAAAATCGTCACAAAAGGACACATGAGCAGGTTTCCAGAACTATTTTTATTGTATTTTTATTCCACGTAGATTTCTCACAATGATCAAAACATTACAGTAAACTCACAGCAGTCAAAATCATACGCAACAGAATGTTATTTCTTATTCCCGTTAAGTGGTAATTCCAATCAATCCAAGACCAATTGGGTTAGCTTCTTAACTCAAAATTTTAACTTCCAGAAGTGGAACCAACCCATTTGGTCTTGTATTTTATGAGATATGATAATTTCAAAACAGCCTAACAGCAGACCCCACAATTCAGACTTGCACTACAGTTTTGTAAAATGATAAAAGTTAACTTTTACACGTCCAAAAATTACAAATTTGAACTTTTTAGAAACTAGACTCAACCTAGTACACTGTAGTATTAATAATTTCGACCAATTACCACATTAACATCCAGTTATAGTCATCTAAACATCAAATCAACAATCTGTCCAGTACCAGTTTACATCAAAACTCAACATAACAACAATCTATGAACCATAACCCATGCATATAACACTCTAGACACAATATTTACCAACCATGCATATCAATTTTACGTTACACACATAGTTAGGGTTTTACTTGAAAGTTTAAAATCAAAGAACAAGTAATTAACAAGCAATTAGTTATCAATTCACTAGCAATTCATCATCAAACATACAATCAAACCCTAACTCATCTTAATCATCACTTTCAAGAATCTAGGGTTTTGATTAACCCATTCAATATCAAAATTAAACACATAGAATGCATAGAGAAGTAGTTAATTACCTATTAGCACCTTAATTCTTCAACAAAAGCTTGAAAAATCCTTGTATGTGTGTGTGTATGTTTACGATAGCCAAGAAGAGAGGGAGGGGGGGGGGGGGGCGATCGGTCTAGGGAAAGGGTAGGGGGATTAGGGTTTTGTTATTATTTAATAATAATTATGTTACACAATGGCCCCTCTACTTCTAGTTATTAAATTTCTAGTGTAAACAATTAGTTCTTGCTTCTTGTGTTTAGCATTACACATAACATATCAAGTAACATATATGTTAACACATAATTATCATGTATTTATTGTTTTGATATTTGTCGTTTGTTCACTAATGGTTTGAGTCGACTCGTGTGCGTTTCGGTGCAATCCCGAAAGACTACATGTGTAGTGATTGTCAAGCGTCATTTAAAACCCTAGTTTAAATGTAATGAGATGTGCGTTATAGTTCTAGTGATCTTAAGTTGAATTGACGGAGTTTGGATTAACGGAGTTAACCTGAAATTGACGAGTGTCACATCATTCCCATGTTGAAAGAATTTTCGTCCCGAAAATTTGAGTCAAGTCGCGATGGGTGTCTGAAAAAGCAAGAAAGATTTTCAGTTTGTCATATCATCCCCTAGTAGAAAGAAATTTCGTCCCGAAATTTAATTCATACCTCTGGTGATTTCTGACGGTTTGACGGCTTTCGCGGTTTTCGGTATTTGGTCAACCCTTCAAAAAGGTGAGGATACTTTTTGCATCATTTGGTCCTCGTGTTCCCACGTGAACTCTGGTCCACGTCTCGAGTTCCAACGAACCTTAACGATTGGAATTTTGTTGTGCTTGAGTGTTTTGGTTTCCCAATCCAAGACTTCGACTGGTTCTTCGATGAATCGTAGTTGTTCATCAACTTGCAATTCGTCCAAATGAACTGCTTGGGTTTCATCGGAAATGCATTTCTTCAAATTGGATACATGGAATACATTGTGTACGCTACTGAGTTCCGTTGGCAAATCCAATCGGTACGCTACCGGACCAATACGCTCCATTATCCGGTAAGGGCCAACGTATCGTGGATTGAGTTTCTTTCACTTTCTGAAGCGAACCACACCTTTCCAAGGTGAGACTTTGAGTAATACTTGGTCGTTCACATGAAATTCAAGAGGCTTTCGGCCCTTGTTGGCGCAACTCTTTTGGCGGTCTCGTGCTGCTACCATGCGGTTTCGGATTTGGACAATCTTTTCAGAGGTTTCAAGTACTAATTCTGGACCTGTGATTTGGCTATCACCCACCTCTGCCCAGCAGAGAGGTGATCGACACTTTCATCCGTACAACGCTTCAAACGGCGCTGCTTTAATGCTTGCGTGGTTGCTGTTATTATACGAAAACTCTACCAAAGGCAAGTGAGGTTCCCAACTTTTTCCGAAATCCAACACGCATGCACGCAACATGTCTTCCAAGGTCTGAATGGTGCGTTCACAGGCTCATATCAAGGCGGGTGCCTAGTGCGCTCTATAGCGACTTCCAAAAGTGCGAAGTGAAACGGGAATCTCGATCAGATATGATTGAGACAGGCACTCCGTGTCTAGACACTACTTCTTTCATATAGATGCGAGTCAGTCTTTCCATTTTGTCTGATTCCTTGATTGCTAAGAAGTGTGCAGACTTAGTCAACCGGTCAACGAACACCCAGATGGTATCGCATCACGTCGGTGTTTTGGGTAATCCCGTGATGAAATCTATGGAAATGTGTTCCCATTTCCACGTTGGAAGTTCCGGTTGCTGTAGCAGACCAGATGGTTTCTGATATTCCACTTTGACTCTTGCACAAGTCAAGCATTTGCTCACGTAGGTGGCAATGTCGGATTTCATGTTTGTCCACCAGTAAAGTGCCTTTAGGTCATGGTACATTTTATCTGAGCCAGGGTGGATGGAATATCGGGACTTGTGTGCTTCGTCCATCACTAGGGTTCTCAACTCTCCGTATCGAGGGACCCAGATCCGGTTTTCGAAATATCGGACCCCGTACGATTTAGTTTCAAGCTGCTTGTCCATGCCCCGCATGAGTTCTGATGGGAGGTTGTCGTCTTTCAACGCTTCGAGTTGAGCATCACGAAACTGATCAGGTAAATTGGCGTGAATCGTGAGTTGAAATGCTCGCACTCATCTAGGTTTGTTGGTTTCTTTTCTGTTGAGAGCATCGGCCACTACGTTGGCCTTGCCCGGGTGGTATTTGATGGCACAGTCATAATCCTTAAGTAGCTCAACCCAACGACTCTGTCGCATGTTCAACTCCTTTTGATCATCGATATGTTGGAGGCTCTTGTGGTCGGTATAAATGGTAAACTTGGTAACGTACAAGTAATGCCTCCATATCTTAAGAGCAAACCCAACGGCTCCGAGTTCCAGGTCATGGGTCGTGTAGTTCTTCTCGTGGATCCGTAGTTGTCGAGAGGCATAGGCTATAACCTTCTCGAGTTGCATTAACACGCAAACGAGACCCTGTATCGATGCATCACAGTGCACTTCAAAGTTTTCCGTTCCCTCGGGGAGGGCTAGGATAGGTGCGCTACAGAGTTTGGTTTTTAACAGTTGGAAGGCAGACTCCTGCGCGTCACCCCAATTATACTTAGTACCCTTATGTGTCAATGCGGTGAGAGGTTGAGCAATCTTTGAAAATCCCTCGATGAAACGTCGGTAGTAGCCAGCCAGTCCTAGGAATTGTCGCACCTCAGTCGGAGTCTTAGGTGCTTCCCAGTTTTTGATGGCCTCTACCTTGCCGGGATCGACATGGATACCATTCTCATTGATCACATGTCCTAATAAGTGAACCTCGCGAAGCCAAAATTCACATTTCGAGAGTTTAGCGTACAATTGTTCCTTCTTTAGCAATTCTAGAATCAACCTCATGTGTTCTTTTGAGGGTGTGACATGATAGGAGTGACCTACCTGTCCTGTTGTAAAGCCTCTTGCTTCTAAGAGCCAACATAGCTGCTTGCCACTTCAAATCCATGTCCTCCAAATCATCAGCATCTATCTGCTCAAGATCATCTTGTACTACACTTGTGTGAATTAAGTTCTTTGCAACAAATGCATTATATGAATCAGTGAACATTGAAAGCAATGCCTGTGTATCACTGCTTTGACCATGTCCACCATTAGTGTGAGGAACATTTCCACTTGCCATAGAGGCAGAATCAGTGTTATCAATCAGCTGCACATTGAACCTCTGCTGGTTTCCTTGATTGCTTGTGCTCACACCAACAAATGATTTTAGAGTATCAGAATTGAGTTCAACAGGTTCTTCAATGATAGGTATCTGTTGTTGAGTCTTGGTAGTCAAATTGCCCATAGGTGCAATCAATGCATTTGAAACATTGAAGCAGGGTCTTTCCTCCTTTATCATCTCATTCTCTATCATCTCTATCTCGGCAGCTTGAAGAAAACACACTACATCATCCACTTTTAGCTCATTGAAGTTATGCTTTGTGAGGATGAACTTGCAGGCAGTATACCATTCTTTGGCATAGAGTTGAGCAGCTTGGTATTGAGGTCAAAGTCAGTCATGACATAGTCTGTGGTTCTGAGATCATTCACAATTCCCAAAAACCTTTCAAGAATAGACTTCAACCTTTCTCTTTCTTTATACTTAAGTCTTTCTAGCTGCTGCTTCAATCTTTGCTTCTTGATGTTTTTGAGTTCAACATTTCCTTCAAACATTTCAAGTATTGCATCATACATTGCCTTGGCATTGGGATGATGTGCAACCTTGGTAAGTATTTCCCAAGACAAACCTAGCTTCAACATAGCTAAAGCCTTGTCATTTACCTTCCCTATCCTTTCTCTCACAGCAGTAGTTGCTGCTGAATTTGCACTTTCTTCAACTTCCCCTTGTGGACCATTCTTGATGTAGTTCCACATATCAACATCATTATAGCAAACGACTGCTTTAAACAAGACCTTTCATTTAGTGAAATTTTCCTGTCCATACAGTCTAGGAATCTTGTTACTAGAGACTTATTGTTCCTCATAACCAGACATTTTGAGAAATCAAAAGTAGTTTCTTTGTAAAAACAGAGTTCAAAATAATCAGATCTGAAAACTGATTGTTCAGATCTGAGGTGTCTGATGCGATAAGAACAAGATTTATATATAAAGATTAAAAATTTAATTAAAATAAGGAAGAGAAAACACCAAATGATTGTAGATCTGGAAGAAAAATGAAGAACATACCTGATGACGTCACTTTTCAATGTAACAGTGGTCTGCTTACGTCATTCTTCCTCAAATCTTCAATCAGCAACGAACTTTCCAATATAGCAGCAATCAGCTCTGATACCACTTGTCAGGTCCCTTGATTTCAGCTGGATCTTACTTAATCATGTCATAACTCACACAAATAAATGTGTCGACAACAGAGTTAATGACGGGTTGCTATATTTAGAAAGATAACCGTTTGTTAAAGGCGGAATCAATAACAAACATACGGTTGCTTAATCAGTATTCAAAGGTAACCAACACAAACAAGATTCACTCAAAAGATTTCCATTTATATATTATCAATCATACAAACTGGATAATCGATTTAGGGTTTCTTGAAGGAGGGTTTTTCGATGCGTATTCTATTTCAATTAATGTGTCGCTCTCTGTCTTAGGCGGCGTGCCCTAAAACATTATATTTATAGGCCTGCCACCCGAGGACAGCTATCATTCCTTCTAGAAACCCCAAACATTAATACATATTCAAATTACATAATCACAAAATAACTCAAGTGTAAAACAAGTCTTCCGGGTAGGCTTTGCATTAATCTTCATTCTCCGAGTACGCTGAGTACTCTGCCATCCTTCAGGACTTGGTAACATAGAATTGTGCTCGTATCAGTTTCCGGGTAGACTTTCTTAAAGAGTATTTTACGGTAACGATTCCGACGAAACCCGGTATACCCTAACCGGTAGACAATAGTTACGTCATATTTAATGTCGGGTACATGAATTACCATAGAGATTATACGAGAATACATGGTTCACTGTATTGATTGTACGTGAATATATAATTCATCGTATTGAACATGCGATTAATCGATCGATAGTTATTGAAGCCGAACGAATCGAGGATTACATTATAGACGAGATATATGATATTTAGTGATGTTTGCGAAGTATTAAAGATTCGGGATAAGTGGATTAAAGCACAGAAAAAGAATTTTCGATTTAATGGTACGACGGTACATTAAACGAAACCTTTAATACCAAACCAAGCAAGAGACGATCGATCAAGCCGAAAAAGATGCGCAATTATTAATAATATGATGTTTTAAGTTAATGAAAGTCATGGTTTAAGTTTTTAAAGTTTTTGAATCGGTTTTATATAAATTTCATTTTTAAGCCGAAAACGACCGTTTTAGCCTCGTTTTAAGCCGAATTAAACATTTAACCGAAAAACGAACTGAACCAGATTATCCAAAACATTATCCGGATTTCTGAAATCTAAATATGTGGCTAAGAATGAAAGGGTGGGTCCCACCCCACCCCCTCAAACTTCCGATCGGTGTGAAGGGGTTATACCCCATTCATTTCATTTTTTTTACAACAACCATTTGCATCATCCATCTTTCTCTCCACATTTCCACTTGAAAACCCGAGATTTTAGCAAGAAAACCGAGGTAAAAGTCGAGTTATTTACGTTTCCATCTTCGTTTCTTGAGTTTATTTGCAAGAAAATGAGGTTTCAAAGATGAAAACCGACTCTTGCATGATCAAGTGATGTATACGTGTTATACAAGGGATCTTGGTCCAAGAAAGGAGTTAAACGAACCAAAAACGAATTTTTACGGTTTAAACTTTAGTTTTGAAACAATAACCGAAACTATAGTGTAAGAGGCATGATTGTGAGTGTAACTTGCTTGGTATTGTGGTATGTTGGTTGTAGGATCTGTATTTAGTGGTAGATAAGGCGGAAAGACGAGTGTGTAGCTTGTAGTGGCGGAAAACAAAAGGTATATTCGGTTTATGTTCGGTTATGAGTGGTTTGGACAGATTGTGAACGGTTTAGAGTTACTCATGAAATTTTACAGAGGTGTTAAATACATGAAAATATGAGTTCTGTGAAAATTTGGTAATTTTTGGATAAAGGATGAATATTTGGTGAATTTAATGCTCGGTTTTGGCTAAAAATGGTGAAAAATAATTAAATATCATGAATAATTCTGGAAAATTGCATATAATCTTTTTATAACATGTAAAAGTCACACACAAAATTTTAGGTCATTTGGAGAAGTCTAAGTGGGCTTTTCGGTTAAGCGAGTTCTAGGGTTTTCTAGCTCGGTTTTAGTGAAAATGGCATGTAAAAAAAGATTTTGGTCCTGGAAAAATTACAGGGGACTATGTGGATGGCAGGGGTCATCCAGGAAATATTTGGGATTTTTCTAAGGTCGTTTGGTATTTACGACATATTTAGTGTTTAAATGGTGGTTAAAAATAGATAAATAAATTTTAAATAAAAAAATAATTCTGGAAATATTTTTATAAAATTCCCCACTGTCAAAAAGTGATTTGTGCAAAATTTCAAGATCCGAGATTAAACGGATAATTATTTGTGCAAAAACAAACTTTTAAAGTTTAAAACGCGTAAACCGGTAAAGTTCGCATAAACGAGCTGACCGGTGTATAAAAACCCTAAAAATGAACTATTTTCATATAACTGAGTTAAACAAGTAAAAATAAATCATCCGAAAATAATTCGGATGATTTGGATAATTTTAGCCGATTTAACAAGTTTCCGGTACACTAAAGACGGAAACGGGTCCCGCGGCCAATCGGGGCGTCTAAACCGAGCTCTAATTTCACAACTTTAATTAAATTATCAGTCAATAACTATTTTCGGGTCGTGTGTGACCAAACTCATTTTTGAAACGTAAAATCGGATATCTGTACTAGGCACGCAAAACGGGGAAAACAAACTGATAGTAATTTTGGCTACTGAACTCTAAACGATATCACAATCTGAGTCCGGAGAAGTGTTTCTGGGTTAACATTGCCCCCGGAATGGGTACAGTACTGGGTTAACAGTGTCCCCAGATGTACTGGTTAACACGGTTGAAGATTATATAAACTATAATTGTATAATAACGATCGTAGGGATCATATTACATATTGGACGTGTTAACTGATAATGATTGTTGTTACCTGCTTGCATGTGCTAAGGTGAGTTTCACGAGCCCCTTTTTCTGAATTGTTTTTAAATATTTTCCCGGGGCGGAAAGCATGTTACTATTGAAATGTTTAAGTACATACTGAACGCATGGATTTGCGTGTATTTATAAATATTTGATTGTACGGGAATCGTACGGAATGGGTACAGTACTGGGTTAACAGTGTCCCCAGATGTCCCTAGAAGTGTTTTTGGGTTAACATTGCCCCCGGAATGGGTATTGTACTGGGTTAACAGTGTCCCCAGATGTCCCTAGAAGTGTTTCTGGGTTAACATTGCCCCCGGAATGGGTATTGCTGGGTTAACAGTGTCCCCAGATGTCCCTAGAAGTGTTTCTGGGTTAACATTGCCCCTGGAATGGGTACTGTACTGGGTTAACAGTGTCCCCAGATGTCCCTAGAAGTGTTTCTGGGTTAACATTGCCCCCGGAACGGGTACAGTACTGGGTTAACAGAGGTTTCACTTGTGGGCTCAACATAATTACATCGATAATATTATATTATGATATGGATTTTTCATAGTTTACTCAAATTGTGAAACTCACCAACTATTCGTAGTTGACCCGTTTTCTCACATGCTTTTCAGGTACGATTAAGATGAAATGATTGCTTACGTTCTAAGTGCTTGATGTGTGTAAGATTTGCGTGCGAGATGTTATGATACATTATATTAAATAGAATTATGTATCGTATTGTACGATGTGTGTATCACCTAGACGGTAATGAAATATGAGATAATGTAATTTGAAGTATATTAATGTATTCAGTTTTCTTTATAAACAATGTGGTTGATATCAGAGGTGTCTGTTGCATCCCGTTTACGTTTCCGCTGCGGTTACGGGGTGTTACAGAAGTTGGTATCAGAGCCATTGGTTATAAAGAATTAGGAAGTCTTTAAAAGATACCTAAAATATAACCAGTAGCTCAAGTATTATAGGATCTGAATATCAACTAATAATTTATAGTGACGAGATCTGGATGAACTTGGATGGACAAGTGAGTTATTATGGTCCGGAACATAATAACAGACTTGTCCGCACGAGGGAATTCAGGGGAAGTCACGGGGTACATTAATAGGTAAAAATGGCAACATATGTGTAAAGTATATAATATTATTTATGCGTGCTAATGTGTATATATATATGTACATATCTTGTGGATACATGTATTGAGAAATAGGACCCGGATAAGGAATCGGGGGATAAAAAAATAAAAAGTACCGAGGATGCTGAAATTTCTAGAGCATCGGTTGATGATAAGTCTGGCTTATCGGGCCATAGTTATGATAGTACCATATTATATCTCCCGTTTGACATTAACCAGAAATATCTAGTAACCGTCACTCCCAACCAAAATTAATAAATCCCTTACCCTACCAATACCGGTACCGTATATTTTAATAACCCCCTATGTTCACCCGAACCGCCGACCCTCACGTACGGACGGACCTATACCTGAACCCATTCTTATTCGGACATATAATAATGATAATAAATGAGCAGATAAAAATAATATATAGAAATATATATATGTATTTCTCACTTTCAAACATATGAGACATACCACCTCCAGATCGAGAATTACCGATTTTAGCAAACCTAGAACGCCTGAGGACATTGACTGAGCAAGTGATAGAGTTTCCCATAATAGTAATTGAGAATATTTGAAGGCAACATGGGTTGCGCGATTACCTTGAACCTTGCAACTCCCTATGTTATCCTTACACCCGTTAGATGCCTATACCCATGTATACTCGAATAGAATGATTACCCATACACAAAGAGGTGTTGGAATCATTATAGCATAGTTGGTTGTTTATTCGTAGGTGGTATACCGTGTATGCCGGATATACAAATAGACACGGATATTATAACTCCGTGGTACGTAATCGTTTGGTGCTCACGGTGAGCATGTATCGGTTCTGCTGACATGCAGAAGGATATTGAAATCAAGCGTATTAAACATTAATCTTTGTTGAGAAAGATCGATATGTCAGTTGGTGACAAGGGTTATGAAACATATTTAAACGTTAACCGACGTCAGGTTAAGTCCATATGTTATTATATTTGTGGGACATATATACTAGATACCGGTATGTGTAATATGTATGATAATATTTGGTGTGTATGTGTACCTGTTGTTATGATTGAGCTGGTAACGAGTTATACGGTGAGATTAATATTGATTACTGCGTACGGGATGGGTACGGCAGAATGACATAAAAAGAGTAACTCCAATGATGGAGATTGATAGGATTCAGTTGATTGCTCAAAGATAGCAGATGATGATACCGAATGTCGTATCATAGATCACTGCTAGTGTTGATGCAAATGTGATCGCAGAATTACAGATCGAGCAATCACATGATTATGAATATTTCAATTCTTAGTGTTATTACTAAGAGTGATAATGTTCCACCGAATACTATTATGACTACAAGTATTAGTTATAAACTAAACATGAATAGTAGTCGTAATGAATTAGATCCGGTATGAAGGATATGTTTGTTGGTTGTGTTAAGGAAATTATTAATAGTTTACTGATGGTAAAGGGAGAAATAGATTAGCGAGTGGATAGAAAAGATCGAAGTGGTTAAGGATATTGGTAAGAGTCTAGAACATTGTGTAGTGAAGTATGCTACAGATATGTTGGTAGATTATGTTGTATCGTGATGGAACACAATGGTACAAAATTATAGTTAGAAAATTATTACTCAGATGATATGGTCAGAATTTAAAATTCTTGTGCTAGAGCACTTTTATTCGAGTAATTAAGTTCAGAGATTGGAAACTGAGCTATGGCAGATAGAAATGTTGTGTGCTGATCACTTAGAACACGCTAATCGTTTGAAGGAATTGTCATGTCTGGTAACATGGATAATTACTCCTGAAACTAAGTGAAGTGAGCGCTATATTGGGGACTAACTCCATCGATAAGGAGTATAGTCAATCCTGTAAAATATACAACCTTTGGAAGGGTTGTGTCGCAAGCCAGCATTGATATATTTGACTCTATGGGAAGCGGGACTGGAAGGACGTTAGGTGAGACGTCGAGTGTTAAAGAAGAGAAATGATAAAGGTATAGTGCAAGATAGGCTTTTGAATAAGTAGGTATGTCCTACAACCCAGAATTATACTAAGACTAGTTCTGGTGTGAAAAACATGAACCGCATAAAGGATCCTTCCCTAAATGTGGAAAATATGGTTATCGGCAGGAAGAAGAATGTCGAGTGATAGTGGGCCACAGGTGTGGTAAAGATGGACGTAATGCCCCAATTGTGGAACCAATTGAAGCCACGTGAACGGCAACCCCAACCCATTCGTGTACAACCACTCCGAACCCAACAACTTCAATAACAATCCATCCAAGAAATCAAATTATGCCAAACGGTTGTACTTGCTATGAATGTGGCAGTACAGAACGTTTCAAGAGAAATTGCCCAAAGTTGAACCAAGGTGTCGTTGGAAGACGAAACTCATGACAAGCATCAACCTCTGATCAAGCAAGGAGCTGTGCTTTTGTGAGTAATTCGAATAAAGCACGTCATGATCCAAAGGTGGTATTAAGTACGTGGTAGTTTTAAATCAATAGGCTTCAGTGATATTTTTACGGTCGTCGATAGAAGTTAGTTTCTATTGACCTCCTATCATTTGGAAAGATACCGATTAGTGAAACTATAGAACCCTATACTGTAGAATCGCTAACGGTAAATCCCTATTGGTTAACTAAATTGTTCGGAATTGTCCTATTATTCTGAACGATTAACCTTTCCTTATTGACCTACGACCAGTAAAGTTAGGAAGTTTTGACGTAATAGTTAACATGGATTGGCTAACTCAACATGAAGCTGAAATCAAATATGAAAAGAAGATGATTAGAAGCTCTCTTTCGGACGATGAAGCGATTAGATACAGAGAAAAGTATTTAAAAGAAAACATATAGAAGATGTTTCGGTGTTACGTAAATATCCAGAAGTTTTCCTAGAAGAACTTCCTGAATTACCGCCAACCCGACGGGTCGAATTCAGAATCGATATAATGCCTCAAGCTGACCCTGTTGCTAAAGCACCCTACCGACTTACACCAACTGAAATGCAAGAATTATTGGATAAGGTTTTATACGACCTAGTTAGTCACCATGGGGTGCACCAGTGTTATTTGGGAAATGAAGGACGGAAGTGTTAGGATATGTATTGGTTAGGGAGAATTGAATAAAGTGACGATCAAGAATAGGTATTCACTTCTTCGAAGTAAATGATCTATTTAACCAACTGTAAGGGGCGATTTATTTTTTTAGAAAATTGATCTTAGATATAGTTTTCACCAAATGAAAAATCCAAGAGGAGGACATTGCAACAACAGCGTTTCGGACTCGTTACGGCTATTATGAATTCTTAGTTATGCCTTTCGGGCTAACGAATGCGCAGGCAGTGTTCATGGAACTCATGAACCGAGTCTGTAAACTTTATTTTGACAAATTTGTCATAGCATTCATTGATGATATTTTGATATATTTTCAACGTAAAGAAGAGCACGAACGACGGTTAAGGAAAATTGTGGAAGTGTGAAGCAAGAGGAGTTGTACGCGAAGTTTTCGAAATGTGATTTTGAATACAGAAAGCATAATCCCTTGGTCATGTTGTAAAGCAACAAGGATTTCACATAGATCCAAATAAGATTGAAACCATTAAAATTGGCAATCACCCAAGGCGCCAAAGGAAATGCGCCAATTTTTAGGACTAACCGGAGACTATCAGCGGTTTATTGAAGAATTTTTTAGCATTACCCAACTCATAATCCTTTGTACGACGCAAATGTACAAATTTTATAGATGATAAGAGACCGCAGTCTCATATTCAACAAAGATGGGTCGAGTTGTAAGCGATTATGACTGTGACATCCGTTATCACCCCAGCAAGGCTAACGTCGTAACCGATGCCTTGAGTAGGAAAGATCGGGTTAAGCCATTGCGAGTGCGGGCGCTGGGGATGATAGTCCAGTCGAACCTTTCGGACCTGATTCGAGTCGCTCAACGTGAGGCGTTGAAAGAGGAACAATTGGAAAAGGAGGGACTTTTCGGCAATGAGAAGAATTTCGAACAGCGCGTGGACGAAATTCTCTATTTCAAAAATCAGGTTTGGATCCCGACCCTCCATGACCTTCGCGATTTAATCATGGACGAAGCGCATAGATCGAAATATTCCATGCATCCGGGATCGGATTGGACTATTGATGATACGAATATCTGAAAGGATTTTATTAATGGCCGAGTTTGGAGAAAGATATGGTTACGTATGTTGGTGAATATTTAAGTTATGCAAGAGATAAGGCTGCACACCGAAAACCCTAGGGAACGCCACAACGACAGAAAATTCGCCAATGATAGTGGGAATAAAATTACAATGGATTTCGGGCGCAAATTCCCAAGATATATCCAAGGCATGAGGTAAATTGGGTAATCGCGGATCGATTAACCAATCCTCGCATTTCATCCCAATCCATGACGATTACCACAATGAATTTTCGCCCAAATTCATGATGGTGAAATGGTATCTCGTCGTGGAGTACCATTTTCAATTATCTCAGATCGAAATAGTCATCCTACTTCCATTATTGGAAGGCGGGGAAAGAAGCATCGAGAGCTTGAAGCTTTCTATGGGTGAAGTAATTATCACCAAATTGTTAAATTGAAAATGGGCGTCAATCAAGCCATAAGATTTGAATTGATTCGAGAAACAACCAATCGGATCTATAATACTTAAGATAAGCTGAAAGCAACGCTAGATTGGCAAAGGATTTATGCCAACATTCAAAGGAAACCATTGTCACTGGAATGAGGTGACAAGGCATTTTTAAGGCATCACCTCCGAGAGGTGATATAAGGTTTGGCAAAACCGAAAATAGCTCCTTAATATATTGGACCTTATGAGACTATCTCCATGATTGGTCATTTAGTTTATCGATTAAAGTACTCCAGGGGCTAAGTACTATACATGATGTTTTGCCATGTATACGGATTGAAAAGTACCTAAGCGATGAGGCAACGAAAGTACTAGTAATGGAGGTACTCATAGAAGACATGCTTGATATCATAAATAATTCCGTAGAGATAGTAGACGGGAAAACTAAACAGTTTGGACACACCAAGCTTTATTGATTAAGATTAAGTGGAATTCACAGCGAGGATGTAGGTTCCCAGCCGGATCTACACGAGATATCGCGTTCTACGTAGGTGCGGAATCCCTACGTAAGACGTTACGAGTATAGAAAACAATACGATTAACACACGATACGATAATCAAACACGTTGTATACCAACCTTAAACACGTGATACGAAGATCACTTGATTACAGACTCTCTCTCTCGAATACTCTCTGGAAAACTGTAAAACTATCTCCTATAGAATAAGCCGTAACCTAGTTTATATAATCAAGACAACTTCGCCTGGCATGTTCAGGCGAAGTTGTCACTAACTTCGCTTGTCTAACAAGTTCGCCCATATCAGCGAACTTGTTAGAAACTTCGCTTATACAAAACATAAAACATTACAAACGCGATTACAGACACTAGACACTGAACTACTGACATCATGCACCAACAGACTCCCCCTTGGCAGTAGCTTCATCTCTTTAGCTTCAAACACGTGTCTTGTAATCTTCAACCTTATATCTTCACGCATGCACTCCTTCTCGAACACAAACAGAGACAACTCTTTGATATTTCCTCGCTTCGTCTTTCCAAGCAGGAATATAAAAGATTTTCTTCTCATTGAGCACCTGCAGATCAGCTTGCGATAAGTTTACCAAATGCATCAGATCATAAACTCTTAGCACCTCTTGTTCATCCTCGTCTTCCATCACTGCCTCAGCTGTCTCACAATCTACAAACCACCACTTTAGGTCTTTAAGCACATCCTTGGGCATTAGTTTCATCGGTACTTCTTTAAGGCACCGGATCGGTTTATACTTCATAATCATCCAAGGTTTTCCATCAGCTCTCAAACCTCTATCCTTGTCTTCAACAAGTTTTCCCTTTTGTGGCTTCAACAGCTCAAATTTCTTCTCTTTTATACTTTCTTTCCACACAATTTTCCCAATGACTCTAGCCATATTATCGTCACTTCGATTGATTAACCCCAATCTGGCTAAGTCTTTCACTTCACATTCCGGCAGTGTATTCAACGATCTTAACAGTCTTTTAAAATACTGAACATCGTCATACCTTTTAATCACGAAGAGCCTCAACTGCTCATCATAGATCCAGCAAATAATCCCTTTCTTCGCTTCAGCATAGCCTTTAATGTTGTAACTCTTCTTAAACATTGTAGGGACCGCCGGTTTCTTCGTTTTGACGAACCACTGAGCGTAGCCTTCCTTCCATCTAGGCTGCTCTTCCCATTCAGACTCATCACTTGCCATCTCTTTACTCATATCGGCTTTCTCAACATCTGGAATGTCATTCTCCATATTCTCTTCTACTATCTCTCCCTCTTCAATCTCATAATCAATCACAATATGTTCTCCAATCTTCTCTATCACATCACTCGGTAATACATCATCATCGCCAACCAAAACATCATCCATCTCCTCTACGTCCACCACCACCACATCATCACCACCAGCTGCAGATGTCGACTCCCCCTGAGTTGTGGAAGTTCCAAGAGCTTGAGTAGTTCTTGGTAGCTCACCACCTGCATCTTTCGACGCATTGGGATCATCGTCTCTATCATTCCTTCTCTTGGTCCTCAACTCATCGCCTTTACAGCTCGTCTCCCCCTGAGATGCCAAGAACTCCTTCAGAGCATATATGATCTTTCCATGTTCTACCAGCAGGGACGACTGCATCTGATTCTCTGCAACTAGGCGTTGAATAGCCTGGGTCTGGGTAAGATTCACCCTTGATTGTTCTGCCACGACCCGTTCAAGTGCTGCTATTCGTTCTGAGTCTGAGAGGGTTGCATCGAAATCGAACCTCATATGTGATATGTCTTGAGTGTACTGAGGAGGGATTTCCGATGTCACCGGGACCTCAGAAGTAGAAATAGACGTAACCGCAGGTGGTATCGTCATTGATAACCCTGCAGTGGCCACAACAGCGACTCGATAAAGCGTTCCACGACCTCCGATGGAGTAACAGTCGGAGGCGGGTAACGAAACTATTTCCGGAGCCGAAAGTTGGAAAGTAGTGGGTGGGAGGCCAAATGTAGATGAGGTAGCCACCACGGGAACACCCGTAGCGCTTGGCCTTGTAACCTGTAGTGATGAGGGAACCATTGTCATACCGGATAGTGCTGGTGGAGTGAAACGTACCACCCTAGAGCTCTCACCGGCTCCCGATCCTGCACCTATCCGTTCCCTTCTTGACCTCCTTATCAACTGTTGTACCTCTTCCTCATAGTCTGACTCGTCATCATCATGTGTTCTCTTTCTTTTCCCATGTAGTCTTTCTCGAGTCATTATAATCCTTCTCGCCTCTGCCACTTCATCATCAGAATCAGAACCAGCCACTGTAGCAGCTGTTCTAGTAACATTCACAGTCGACACTTGGGCTACCGAGACCTGTACATTTTCCTCTGGATCCACCCGATCCATATCAAAGAAGCCTTGACCACCAAATTCTGCGTCAAGGTCCACATTCTCCTCCGGTGACACAACAGGAGCAGCAGGTATAGCTTGAGGTGCTCCTGCCTGTTGTGGTGCCGGGTCCCTAAACTCATCCCCACGAGCAGGCACATACCCCGGGTTGATTAAGTACCCAAAGAGTGGAGTATGGCGAGGATGAAGCTCAGGTTTGCTCCTCGCACTGGAGGATCTGCATTGGGCGAAGATCCGTTTGTTCACACTCTCAACATATCGTATCGGACGGCGCTGAGGAAGAGTTGGAGCAACATGATTCAAGATCATTTGTAGGAATCTTGGATACATGATGAATCGCTCACGCGCCATCGCTCTTCGTTGACGATCAATCTCATAAAAGACCATCTGACTAAAGCTGAATCGCTTGTTGTAAGTCAGAGCAGTCATCGCTGACTGCATGGTCGCGCCCATGCCATCAGTGCCCGCCTTTCTCCCTGACATGCATACTATCATAACATGCATGAGAAAGCGCCACTGGTCAAGCAGAAATCCCTTCCTTCTCTGCGAATCCCCCAAGGGACCAGAATAACCCATCCTCAAAAATGCTCCATCACGGAAAGGAGCTACAAACTCTGTCGGGTCCTCTCTTGTCTCATTTCCAAACCGCAGAGCCGCCCGGATATGTTCAGAAGAGAACTGCACAATCTGATTGTTTACTGTTGCGCGCATCACCGGGGGTTCGACTCTACAGTCATATTCCACGGTCTGCCAGAAATCCTCAATGTTGGGTAAGGATATCGGCAGAGTTGTTGTAATGGCGTGGAATATCCTCGAGCGTAACAGAAATGTGATGATTTCGCGGAAATCATCAACTCCGCTCGCCTCCGGGTCTAAGGTGATATACATGTTGTGACCCGGGAAGAACTGTCTTTGTTGATCACCTCCGTCATCACCGCCTGCACCACCTGCTCCAGCAACAGCAGCCATATCTGCAACAAACAGGTTAAGTTAGATAAACGTCAAAGCGAATCACAAGTTCGCCTGTTACCATGAGCGAAGTTGTGATCTATTATGTACAGGCGAAGTTAAAGGTGGGGCGAAGTTGGGAAACAACTTCGCTTCAACTTGAACTTCGTCTGATAACAGTTATGTAAAATGGTCCAGGCGAAGTTAATGAGAACTTCGCCTAATCACAGCATCGCCTCTTAAGATAAACCTCAGGCGAAGTTAAACCTCAGGCGAAGTTATTCGTAACTTCGCCTAAACTGTAACTTCGCCGAATTCGAATCGGCAACAGTTAAGGTTGTTGAACGACGTGTAGATGATGAAATTGGAGATCGAGGACTCCGTAACACATGATTTTATGAAGTTTTATACGTTCAGGTATATTACGAACACGTAATAACAGGTTTGAAATTGAGTGTTTAAGGTTCGAATGATCGAGGTCGTTAATCGTGTCTAATCGACCGATGTTTAACCTCAAAAGACAGAGATTATATGATAAAAGAACCCTACACACCTTTAATCGACAATAAAATCGAGAAAGAAACACAGATTGATTGATGAAATAGAATCGATAAGTTCGCCGAGGTTGACAGAAGATAAGTTCGCTGATTTTGAATTAATGATCAAGTCTGACCTTAAAACTTCTTTATATAGGGCCACAGATGTATCGGCGAAGTTGTGGATAACTTAGCCTATCAGGCGAACTTCGCTGATATTAAAATCTTTTTAAAACAAACCCCATAATTTGAACAATTTGCAATTAAGTTTAAAACATCCTTTAAAGCGTTAAATGAAACGATCAAGACCAAGTAACCAGGTATAAAATCAAACAATTACAAAAGTAACAAAAATTTGAAAAATTAAAGTACACGGGATCAAATTTCAGTCTCGACAGGGACTACCATGTTTTAGAAAAGATCCGAACAGGAATCATACTAATTTCGTGACTGTCACACAGATCCGTGTTCAGCTGTATTATGACATAAAGAAACAGGTTGTAAGCAGGTAATCTACTTAAAATGGTTTTCATCGTTTCTGTGATACGAGTTAGGTTCAATTAAGCTCAAAACCATTAAAATGGTTAATGGCTATCCTCAGATTCTACAAGTAGAAATGAGGACCAAACATATCCGAAGAAATGTCCATCAAACTAAGGCAACCGACATAATTCTAAGCGATAGTGACGTTTTTTTTTTTTTTTTTTTTTTTTTTAAACAAACATAGAAAGCATTGATCATCCCATTCAGCTCAACAAGGTTTTGAAATCTAGATTTGTCAAACGCTTTCGTGAACAAGTCAGCGAAATTATCTAACGTATCAACCTTCTCGAGCACAATCAGTGTCTTCTCAGCACAATCCCGTATAAAATGATGACGTATGTCAATATGTTTAGTTTTACTGTGCTTTACGTGATTGTTAGTTACTGAGATAGCAGCTGTGTTATCAATGCAAATAGGAGTAAGTGAGAAATTCAGACCATAGTCGCGCAACTGTTGTTGAATCCAAAGAACCTGGGAGCAGCAGTTGGATGCTGCCATGTATTCTGCTTCACAGGTTGAAATTGCGACTGAAGTCTGCTTCTTGCATTGCCACGACACCAATCTGCCACCAAGAAACTGACATCCACCAGTTGTAGATTTCCGACTCTGATTGCACCCTCCATAATCAGAATCTGTGTAAGCGACTAGCTCCAAGTCTCCTCCTCTCGAGTACCACAACCCCAGCTTTGGCTTGCCTTTGAGATACCGCAGTATCCTCTTCGCACCCTTCAAATGAGATTCTTTTGGGTTTGCCTGAAAGCGTGCACAAAGACAAACAGCAAACATTATATCAGGCCTAGAAGCAGTTAAGTACATTAAAGAACCTATAATAGCCCGATATTGGGTTGGGTCCACATCTGCATCGTTGTCTGAATCAGCACCCAATTTGTGATTGACGCAGACTGGAGTATCATATGGAGTGTTGTCCTCCATCTTGAAGCGTTTGAGAACATCATGGACATACTTTGTCTGATGAATGAACATCCCGTCTTTCTTCTGATCAACCTGCAATCCTAAAAAGAAAGTTAGTTCACCCATAGCACTCATTTCAAATCTCTTCTTCATGACGGCCTCAAACTCCTGACACATGGCGACCTTTGATGCAGCAAAGATAATGTCGTCCACGTAGAGTTGCACCAGTAGGAAGTCGCTACCCTTTCTCTTGAAGAACAATGTGCTATCAATTTTTCCTCTTTCAAACTCATTCTCAAGCAAGTAATCTGATAAGGTTGAATACCAGGCACGAGGTGCCTGATGTAGTCCATACAGCGCTTTACTTAGCTTGTACACGTGATCGGGAAAGTCAGGGTCAGTAAAACCTGGAGGTTGCTCAACATACACAACCTCGTCGACTTTACCGTTTAGAAACGCACTCTTCACATCCAACTAAAAGACCTTCATCTCTTTATGAGCAGCAAATGCCAAAAACAGTCGAATGGCTTCCAATCTTGCCACAGGAGCAAATACTTCATTGTAATCAATCCCCTCTTGCTGATTAAAGCCTTTAACAACCAGCCTCGCCTTATTCCTGATAACAACCCCTTTTTCATCTCTCTTATATTTGAAGACCCACTTCGTGCCTATCGCATGCACATTTTTCGGTTTTTCAACCAAATTCCATACTTCCATTTTCTTAAACTGAGCTAAGTCTTCTTGCATGGCTTCGACCCACGAGCTGTCCTTAAGAGCCATTTGATAGTTCTTTGGTTCAATCTGGCTGATGAAGCAGGTGTACAAGCATTCGTTGATAATGCTCGTGTCTTTAATGCTTGTGTAAACACAGGTGTGCTCATTCACGCTTTTTCTTGTTTGTACACCGGCGGACAGATCACCTATCACATTCTCCAACGGGTGATTTTTGTGAATTCTCGTAGTCGGAACCGAACTGACATTTAGATTATCTTCCAAGTTCGAAGATAGCTCATCCATGGTTGATTGATGTTGAGAGTGAAACGGATTGATGAATTCCTCTTCAGTAGAGGCAGCAGGGGTATTGACAACATTTGACGAGGAAGGCTGACATTCATCATACTGTGGTCTTTGCACCAAAGTGTCTTCCTCATCGCATATCATCTTCGTAGCAATTCGTTCCTCATCTTCTGCAAAATCCAAATAAGGCATGTTAAAATATTTAAAAAGTCTATCATAGTCAAAAACCCCAGCGGGTCCCGTGCTTGGTTTTGGTGATTTGTAACTTGTGATATCAGTGTTACACACCACCTCAACCTTGCTGGTCGATGTATTAAAGAGCCGTCTGTTGGGAGTCCCAACAACGTATCCGACTAAGATTCCTTCGTTGGCTACTTCACCAAATTTAGAATTGGTCTTTAATATCGAACACGGGGACCCGAATGGTTCAAGACCACTCAAGTTGGGCTTTCTCCCATGCATAAGTTCATAACATGTTTTATTTAATCTTTTAACAGTTAATACTCTATTAAGGATATAACAGGCTGTTGCAACAGCTTCAGCCCAGAACACCACGGGAAGTTTCGAATCAGCCAGCATGGTTCTGGCTCCTTCAATTAAAGTTCTGTTCTTCCTCTCAGCCACTCCATTTTGTTGCGGAGTTTACGGTGCGCTGTATTGGTGTTCTATCCCCTTCTGTAAGCAGAAGATCTCCATCTCATAGTTCTTGAACTCAGTTCCATTGTCACTCCTGATGAATTTAACCCGTTTCCCCATGATATTCTCAACTTTGGTAACCAAATTCTTTACCATCTGCACTGTTTCATCCTTTGACTTCAGAAAATATACCCAGGAATATCGAGAGAAATCATTAGTGATCACCAAGCAGTAAGATGTTCTTCCTAGACTTTTTACATTCACGGGACCGAAGAGATCCATATGAAGTAATTCTAGGGTACTGACAATTGAATTGACCTTCTTGGTGAGATGGGATTTCTTTTGTTGCTTTCCCTTCTTGCATGATAAGCATTTGTCTTCGAAGTTGAAATTCTTCAAGGGAACCCCCAACACAAGCCCATTTTTGACAAGGTAGTTCATCTTACGAAGATGAATGTGCCCCATTCTCCTATGCCATAATTCGGACTCTGATTCAGTCGCTTTCGACAAAAGACACGATTATTCAGTGGCCATTTCAGTAGACCTCATATCCATGATATACGTATTCTTCACTCTTGGAGCCTTCATAACAATCCAGTCCTCTGGTATCTTAAAACCAGGATACAACACTATCGCCTCATTCTTCGTGAAATGCACGGTATAATCCTTGTCACAGATCTGCGAAACACTCAGCAGACTGTGCTTCAGTTCTTCAACAAAGTTAACTTTCTCTAGCGTCATCTTCCCGTTAGTCACAGTCCCAATTCCTGTGATCTTTCCACCGCTCTCTCCTGCGAAACTCACTCTACCACCTTGAACAGGTTTCCAGTCTTGTAACAATTTCTTGTTACCCGTCATGTGCCGGGAACAGCCGCTATCCACAACCCATTGATTGTTGGCAGCCCTGTTCAACTGTTCCTGCATGATTAAAGCAGATTATTAGAATCTTGGGACCCAAGACCTCTTGGTCTTGGGTCGATACATCCCGTACCTTGGCTATCCAAAGTTAGTATCATAATCATTTCTGTGAGTCCTAACAGGATACCTTCTTGTGGATTGTCTATGAGGCCATCCAAACCGTCTTGAATTAAATGAATTATTAGTTATGGTTTGGGTGTTACCGGTGAAAAACTGAGATCTATTTATTTGAAAACCTGGATTAGTCCATTTTCTGAAATTCGATGGGTTTTCAGTTTTATCATTAAATTGATTACTGTTAGCTCTTTTCTCAGATTTTAAAGGCCTCACACCTCTGAATTTTTGCTTCAGAGGGCAATCAGCAACAAGATGTCCTTGTTGATTACATCTAAAACAACACCTGTTTTCAACTTTCTTATCAAAAGTTGTCTTAGATGTTGAGGCTGTATTACTGCCCATTTGTCTCACATATGGTGGGACATACGGGTTTAGTGGAGACTTCTTTTCAGATGTTTTCTTTTTCTCTCCACTTTTTGGTAACACTTCCTCTTGATTTGTCTCACTCGACTCAGAAGACTTGTCCGAGTTAGATGAGACAGGACTCGGAGTAGAAATCTTAACACTTGCAACAGGCATACTAACTTCTGGTTCTTTAATCGTTACTTTAACCGAAACTGTCTGACCATAGTCAACATCACAGATTTCTGATTACTAGGGTCAAAAGTGTAATTATGATTGAAAGGTGGTGGAACTTAATGATAACCAATTCCTCCCCTTTTTGGAGAACCTTGATCACTAACGAGGTGATCAAGTATAGCGGATGAATTTCTGAATTGTTCAAGTTTCCTGTTAAGTTCCACCACTTTTACCTGGTGATCAGCTATCTGTTTTTCCCTCTCAGCTATTAGTTTGGTTTTCTCTTCTAGAACTTCATAGCTAAGATCAATCACTTTAATTTTTTCAGCAAGCTTTGCTTTAAGACTTTTAATATCTGTTTCACTAGCTTTAATTTTTACTTTGTAACTATTTTCTCTAGCTTTAGTGAAATGATGATCTTCTTTTAAAGTTTTATATTGCGCATCCAAACTGACAAACTGATCAGTTAGAGTTGTCAGTTGTTCAGACAGATGTTCACACTTAGTACAAGGGAGTTCGGTACTTACCTCGGAGAGCTGGTCTGCTACATCTGCCATGTACGCTTCATTTTCGCCAGTTCCCTTCTCACTATCTGCATTTTCGATGTTTGCCAAGTTGGCCTGTTCAAATACTTCTTCAACATGCAGATTCCAGTTGTACTCCTCGTTCTGTCTGGAAATCATGGCTCTATAGTCATTACCACTACCACTTTGCTGTGTAGATCTGTTCTGACTGCGTTCTACACGTTCATTCTTGCATTCTTTTGTAAAGTGGCCATTCTGCTGACAGTTGTAGCAGCGAACCTTCGTCTTATCAAACCCTGGCCTCTCACCGACAAACTTCCTGCCAGTCTTCTTCATGAACCTCTTTACCCTTCTCACTATCATGGCCATCTGCCACTGCAGATCCATCTCCTCCAGATCATCAGCATCGATCTGGTCATAGTCTTCATCCAAAACTGCAGGATCAACGATCTTACCCTGAATGTAGTTCTCATACGAAGCAATAAAGGATGCATAGAGAGCAAACTGCTGTTCAGCAGATTTGACACTCATGGGCATCTTCGAGTTGTTGTTGTTTGAAACACTTGGGGAATAACTACTCTTGGTCGCTTGAGATTGAGAAGCATTTGGCCCTCCAGCTACATAGCACACATCACCGTTCATGTTGAGAGATACGTGTCCCTCATGTGTTGAGCTCGCGCCTGACTCTCCCTTAGAGTAATAAGCAGATGATTCAGTTTTCGAACTTGATCCAGAGTTAACCTTTGCACCATACATACCCGGATCTTGAACTTGATCGGTAGGTGTCTCCTTTCGTACCATGTTCAGTTCAAACGTTCTTAGCTTGTTAACTGCTGTCTCAAGGTCATAGTCAGCAAAGTCTTTATCTTCTCTCATCAACACTGTATACATCTCCCATTTTGGTGGGAGAGCATCAAGAAGCTTCTCAACAATCTCATCTTCTTTGTATGCAATTGAATAGTTGCTGAGTTCAGTCATCAGATGATAATATCTAGTGATGATATCATCAAGTGATTCATTTTTCAGATACTTGAAGACCGAGAATTGGGTTTTTAGAAGTGTAATCTTCGAAGCACGAATTCCCACATTGCCCTCAAAACGGTTTTCAAGAGCTTCCCAAAGCTCTCTAGCAGTCTTATACTTTCTGAAAGTGTGCAGAATCTCTTGTGGAAGAGCCATTGTAATTGCTGCATGAGCTTTGCTTTCGGCTTCATACATTTTCTTCTCTTCATCTTCCATCTCTTTGTACTTCTTGATCTGATCACGACCCTCATACTCAGCAGTAGGTGGAATGTAACCATCTTGTATGCATACCCACATCTTGGCATCTTGATACTTGACATATTGTTCAAAACGATCTTTCCACGCTACATAATCAGTTTTCATAAGCATCTTGGGTGCCTTTGTAGCCGAACCTGCTTCTACTTCCATCTTTACCAGTTCAGTAATGTTTATCGAAGACATCTTTCTCAAAACTCAAAGAAATCCGAAAATCAAAAATTTTATTTTCAAACAGCTCTGTAGGCGAAGTTGTGGATAACTTCGCTTAAAGCTTAACTTCGCGTGAATTTCTAACTTCGCTCACTTTCTTAAATTCGCCGAATTGGTGAACTTGAGAATAACTTCGCTTAAGCTGAGCGAACTTGGGAGGTAGGCGAAGTTGTGGGTAACTTCGCTTGAGGTAAGCGAACTTGAAGAGATAGGCGAAGTTGTGGATAACTTCGCTTAACCTTATATCTTCGCCGAAACACTACTAACAGTGACGGCAACTTCGCCTGATGAACACGAAGCTTCTGCAGATTAGATTTCTGGGTTTTTTGAGGTTTGTGAAGGAGTTATGGGTTGTTTAAGATTGTAGGAGGAGAGTATAGCACAAAAGCTCAGAAAACTCGTCCCGCGAATAGTCGAACGGAACGATTTATATACCCGCGTGATAATCCCGAACCACACAATCGAGCAAAAGCTCTGATACCAATTGTAGGTTCCCAGCCGGATCTACACGAGATATCGCGTTCTACGTAGGTGCGGAATCCCTACGTAAGACGTTACGAGTATAGAAAACAATACGATTAACACACGATACGATAATCAAACACGTTGTATACCAGCCTTAAACACGGGATACGAAGATCACTTGATTACAGACTCTCTCTCTCGAATACTCTCTGGAAAACTGTAAAACTATCTTCTATAGAATAAGCCGTAACCTAGTTTATATAATCACGACAACTTCGCCTGGCATGTTCAGGCGAAGTTGTCACTAACTTCGCTTGTCTAACAAGTTCGCCCATATCAGCGAACTTGTTAGCAACTTCGCTTATACAAAACATAAAACATTACAAACGCGATTACAGACACTAGACACTGAACTACTGACATCATGCACCAACAGAGGACCAGATTATACCTGGTAACGCGAGGGTGAATTCTGAAGGAAAAACCCCCACCTTTCTCTCGGAAGGGGATAGTGGGCGTGTAAAATTTCGAGGACGAAATTTCTTAACGGGGGGAGAATGTAACGATTCCGACGAAACCCGGTATTCCCTAACCGGTAGACAATAGTTACGTCATATTTAATGTCGGGTACATGAATTACCATAGTAATTATACGAGAATACATGGTTCTCTGTATTGATTGTACGTGAATATATAATTCATCGTATTGAACATGAGATTAATCGATCGATAGTTATTGAAGCCGAACGAATCGAGGATTACATTATAGACGAGATATATGATATTTAGTGATGTTTACGAAGTATTAAAGCTTCGGGATAAGTGGATTAAAGCACAGAAAAAGAATTTTCGATTTAATGGTACGACGGTACATTAAACGAAACCTTTAATACCAAACCAAGCAAGAGACGATCGATCAAGCCGAAAAAGATGCGCAATTATTAATAATATGATGTTTTAAGTTAATGAAAGTCATGGTTTAAGTTTTTAAAGTTTTTGAATCGGTTTTATATAAATTTCATTTTTAAGCCGAAAACGACCGTTTTAGCCTCGTTTTAAGCCGAATTAAACATTTAACCGAAAAACGAACTGAACCAGATTATACAAAACATTATCCGGATTTCTGAAATCTAAATATGTGGCTAAGAATGAAAGGGTGGGTCCCACCCCACCCCCTCAAACTTCCGATCGGTGTTAAGGGGTTATACCCCATTCATTTCATTTTTTTTTACAACAACCATTTGCATCATCCATCTTTCTCTCCACATTTCCACTTGAAAACCCGAGATTTTAGCAAGAAAACCGAGGTAAAAGTCGAGTTATTTACGTTTCCATCTTCGTTTCTTGAGTTTATTTGCAAGAAAATGAGGTTTCAAAGATGAAAACCGACTCTTGCATGATCAAGTGATGTATACGTGTTATACAAGGGATCTTGGTCCAAGAAAGGAGTTAAACGAACCAAAAACGAATTTTTACGGTTTAAACTTTAGTTTTGAAACAATAACCGAAACTATAGTGTAAGAGGCTTGATTGTGAGTGTAACTTGCTTGGTATTGTGGTATGTTGGTTGTAGGATCTGTATTTAGTGGTAGATAAGGCGGAAAGACGAGTGTGTAGCTTGTAGTGGCGGAAAACAAAAGGTATATTCGGTTTATGTTCGGTTATGAGTGTTTTGGACATATTGTGAACGGTTTAGATTTAGCTCATTAAATTTTACAGAGGTGTTAAATACATGAAAATATGAGTTCTGTGAAAATTTGGTAATTTTTGGATAAAGGATGAATATTTGGTGAATTTAATGCTCGGTTTTGGCTAAAAATGGTGAAAAATAGTTAAATATCATAAAAATTTCTGGAAAATTTCAGATAAGATTTTTATAACATTTAAAAGTCACACACAAAAGTTTAGGTCATTTGGAGAAGTCTAAGTGGGCTTTTCGGTTAAACGAGTTCTAGGGTTTTCTTGCACGGTTTTAGTGAAAATGGCATGTAAAAAGATATTTTGGTTTTGGAAAAATTACAGGGGACTATGTGGATGGCAGGGGTCATCCAGGAAAAATTTGGGATTTTTCTAAGGTCGTTTGGTATTTACGAAATATTTAGTGTTTAAATGGTGGTTAAAATAGATAAATAAATTTTAAATAAAAAAATTAATTCTGGAAATATTTTTATAAAATTCCCCACTGTCAAAAAGTGATTTGTGCAAAATTTCAAGATCCGAGATTAAACGGATAATTATTTGTGCAAAAACAAACTTTTAAAGTTTAAAACGCGTAAACCGGTAAAGTTCGCCTAAACGAGCTGACCGGTGTATAAAAACCCTAAAAATGAACTATTTTCATATAACTTAGTTAAACAAGTAAAAATAAATCATCCGAAAATAATTCGGATGATTTGGATAATTTTAGCCGATTTAACAAGTTTTCGGTACACTAAAGACGGAAACGGGTCCCGCGGCCAATCGGGGCGTCTAAACCGAGCTCTAATTTCACAACTTTAATTAAATTATCAGTCAACAACTATTTTCGGGTCGTGTGTGACCAAACTCATTTTTGAAACGTAAAATCGGATATCTGTACTAGGCACGCAAAACGGGGAAAACAAACTGATAGTAATTTTGGCTACTGAACTCTAAACGATATCACAATCTGAGTCCGGAGAAGTGTTTCTGGGTTAACATTGCCCCCGGAATGGGTACAGTACTGGGTTAACAGTGTCCCCAGATGTACTGGTTAACACGGTTAAAGATTATATAAACTATAATTGTATAATAACGATCGTAGAGATCATATTACAGATTGGACGTGTTAACTGATAATGATTGTTGTTACGTGCTTGCATGTGCTAAGGTGAGTTTCACGAGCCCCTTTTTCTGAATTGTTTTTAAATATTTTCCCGGGGCGGAAAGCATGTTACTATTGAAATGTTTAAGTACATACTGAACGCATGGATTTGCGTGTATTTATAAATATTTGATTGTACGGGAATCGTACGGAATGGGTACAGTACTGGGTTAACAGTGTCCCCAGATGTCCCTAGAAGTGTTTCTGGGTTAACATTGCCCCCGGAATGGGTATTGTACTGGGTTAACAGTGTCCCCAGATGTCCCTAGAAGTGTTTCTGGGTTAACATTGCCCCCAGAATGGGTACTGTACTGGGTTAACAGTGTCCCCAGATGTCCCTAGAAGTGTTTCTGGGTTAACATTGCCCCCGGAATGGGTACTGTACTGGGTTAACAGTGTCCCCAGATGTCCCTAGAAGTGTTTCTGGGTTAACATTGCCCCCGGAACGGGTACAATACTGGGTTAACAGAGGTTTCACTTGTGGACTCAGCATAATTACATCGATAATATTATATTATGATATGGATTTATTATGGTTTACTCAAATTGTGAAACTCACCAACTAATCGTAGTTGACCCGTTTTCTCACATGCTTTTCAGGTACGATTAAGATGAAGTGATTGCTTACGTTCTAAGTGCTTGATGTGTGTAAGATTTGCGTGCGAGATGTTATGATACATTATATTAAATAGAATTATGTATCGTATTGTACGATGTGTGTATCACCTAGACGGTAATGAAATATGAGATAATTTAATTTGAAGTATATTAATGTATTCAGTTTTCTTTATAAACAATGTGGTTGATATCAGAGGTGTCTGTTGCATCCCGTTTACGTTTCCGCTGCGGTTACTGGGTGTTACATTTACCAAGGAAAATACTCACCGGGTAGACTTCAATCTTCTTGACTTTGCCAGACTTTGCCCGACAAAACCTTACGAGAAACCTTGTTCTTCAATGGTCCATTTCAACTTTTTGCTATAAAATAACTTATTAGCAAAGTGTACTTGAGAGTCAGTTCCTTGCTTGAGTTGAACCTTGCCCGATATTACTTAAAGATATTCATCTCAATCATCAAGCTTGTTCGGACCACTATTATTAATGAATACCTTGCCCGGTCTTCCAATCACTTGGCTTTATGAGCTTGGTTAGCCAAAAGCTTACTCGGGAGTGAACTTTACTTGGCTTTGAAGAACAGACTTGCTTGACAAAGTGAACCTTGCCCGGATTTACATAAACTAGTGAACCTTGCCCGACAATGCACTAATTTGCAAACCCTGCTCGGATATCCACTAAAGAAGACTACTTGAAGATAACCTTGCCTGATAGACAAAATATCGCACCCGGTTAAGTAAAAGCTTGCTCGGAGGTCTAAGGTGTGCCCGGATCCATACTTAGCAAATTCTGAAGAGGTTGAGAAGATTCCAATCTTCCATATGTCTCATTTTGGTCAAATCTTTGACTCAACATTCAAGGGGGATATGTAGCGTTTGCTGATAATCAAGGTGGTTTGATTACGAACGAGGGAGAAGTCTCAAATGGTCGTATTACATTTGAGTGAGTTAATTATTGTGAAAAGTCTACCCGGAAACTGATCCCAGGCATACTTCTATGTTACCAAGTCCTGAAGGATGGCAGAGTACACAGCGTACTCGGAAAATGAAGATTTATGAAAAGCCTACCCGGAAGACTTGTTTTACACTTAGTTTATTTTGAATATATACGTTGTATTTAGGGTTTCTAGAAGGAATGACAGCTGTCCTAGGTTGGCAGGCCTATAAATAGAATGTTTAGGGCAAGCCGCCAGAGAGAGACAGAGAAAGACACATACACACGAGACACGATATTCACGGATAAGGATAGACAGACACATTTATTGTGAGAGAATATCGTGTGACGGCTGTCCTAGGATTCCTAAAACCCTAAATCGATTATCCACTTTGTATGATGAAAATTATATAGATGGAAATCTTTTGAGTGAATCATGTGTGTGCTTTCTACCTTTGATTATTCATTGCAACTACCCTGTTTGTTATTGATTCCGCCATTAACAAACATTAATCTTTCTAAATATAGCAACCCGTCATTAACTCTCTTGTCGGCACATTAATCTGTGTGAGTTATGACATGATTAAGTAAGATCCAGCTGAAATCGAGGGGCCTGACAGAGATGCCGAGAAGCACAAAGCTATAACGACTGGCGTATGATCATACTATTTTGAGATTATGTTGGACCTCTCTGAATGCGGAAGCATATAAAGCAAGTAAGCACATAAACAAGTAAGATATAAGTTGTTAACACATAAGACAATAGTTGCGGCTTTGACTATAAGTATATATAAGATATATAATTTACGCATATGTCCCCAAAAAGTGGAAAAGAAGTAAAATAGGGTAATGTGGTACTCACCTGATCGGATGAACGAAATAAGTGACGATGAGAGAGATATGAACCTTTTGGGATATACCGTCAAGGATTCCTATAACAACGATAGTTGAATGCTGACTGACGAGTTGCAGTTGCCGGCCAAAAGAACGAACAGATCGGAAGATTCAGAGTTGTGTAATAAAATTAGATTTGGGGTTTATGATCGCGAGACAGAAGAGCAGATGTATACCAACTTAATTGAGATTTGATTAAGTTTATGCCTGGTTATATGAAATCTTTAAGTCGGTTTGTTATTTAATCAATTAAATCAATACGCGATCTAATATCCTTAATTCAAATGACGGTGAGGCCGTATATGGTATGAGGAACAATAAGCAAGATTCAATTTCCATGTTTTCGACGAGAATTGTGGTCCAAGCTAATAATTTGTTTAAAAGGGTTTGTTAATCAGGTTCGGATACGGGTTGGGTAAGAAAAATGGGTTTGGGTTTAATATAATATATTAAAGAAATCAGAATTTGCATATAGGTCCCTAAACTAATTGGATGGAGACATGTAGGGTTTAAACTATAGTTGAGGGTGTAAAATGTATATAATTCGAAGTTTATATTTGATAATTTATTATATATAAAAAACAAAATAATAAAATAATAATAACTCGATAAATATGATATTTTATTGATTAAGTTACCTGAGAATGAAAACGGGTCAGATATTGGTAATTAATAGTTTAAACGAAAAACCCAAGTTGTTACACGTTGAAGCAGGTCAACTCCATTAATACTCCTTTGGAACGACTTCATATGGATGTGTTCGGTCCAGTGAATCGTTCGAGTATTGTTGGAGATTTGTATTGCCTAGTCGTTACCGACGACTACTCAAGATTCTCATGGGTGTTATTTATGAGTATTAAGTAACAGACATCAGTTCTCGTACAGAATTTGATCAACCAGATCGAATCACTTTACAAACATAAAATAAGACGTATTCGAAGTGATAACGGCATAGAGTTCAAGAATAGTGTGTTAGACTTTTATTGTATTCTAAATGGAATTCACCGGGAATACCAGGCTCCATATGTTTCACAACATAATGGTGTAGCTGAGGGAAAGAACATAACATTGATTGAAACAGCTAGAACAATGTTGATGGATTCTAAGCTTAGGTCCAATTCTATAACGAGGCTGTGAATACTGCTTGCTATACATGGAATCATGTTCTAATTGTTAAAAATCTCAAGAAAACAAGTTATGAGCTGCTTAATAACCGTAACCAAATCTTCATCTTCTCGAACCATTTGGGTGTTCTTGCACCATGCTTAAACGTGAGGCGGGTAAATTTGAAAAAAAGGCGATTGAGAGTTACTTTCTTGGGTACACATCACCCAAAAAACGTGTATTTAACTTTTCTTCTGGGTGTGTAGAGGAATGGTATAAGTCTAAATATTTTTTGAAAACAAGAATTAATAGTTTTGATCTTACTACTTTCTTAGATTCCAACTATGGAGGATGCAAGATCAACTTCAACTCTACAACGGCGGGTTGTCAGCTTTTAGGAAACCGACTTGTTTCCTGGAAGTGTAAAAAGCAGACAACGGTCTCCGCGTCAACCATTGAAGCCAAATATGTGGCAGCCTCGAGTTGCTATTCACAAGTTTTATGACCCAGAAACATATGCGGAATTACGGTTTGAAATTTCTTACCACTCCAATTTTTATTGATAACTCTGTTGCGACATGTATAGCGAAAAACTCCATGCACCACTCTAAAACATTATCGAAAGTCGTTACCATTTTATCCATGATTGTTACGAAAAGAAACTAATTGACATTGAAAAGTTACACACGGATCATCAAAAGGCAAACCTGTAACACCCCGCAACCGCAGCGGAAACGTAAACGGGATGCGACAGACACCTCTGATATCAACCACATTGTTTATAAAGAAAACTGAATGCATTAATATACTTCAAAATTTCATTATCTCATCTTTCATTACCGTCTAGGTGATACACACATCATACAATACGATTCATAATTCTATCTGTTATAATGTATCCTAACATCCCGCACACAAATCTTACACACATCAAGCACTTAGCACGTAAGCAATCACCTCATCTAAATTGTACCTGAAAAGCATGTGAGAAAACGAGTCAACTACGAATAGTTGGTGAGTTTCACAATTTTAGTAAACCATGATAAATCCATATCATAATATAATATTATCTGGGGACACTGTTAACCCAGTACTGTACTCACTCCGGGGACACTGTTAACCCAGAAACACATCCAATAACCTCTGGGGACACTGTTAACCCAGAAACACATCTAATAACCTCTGGGGACACTGTTAACCCAGAAACACATCTAATAACCTCTGGGGACACTGTTAACCCAGAAACACATTTAATACCCTCTGGGGACACTGTTAACCCAGAAACCCATTTAATAACCTCTGGGGACACTGTTAACCCAGAACACTGTTTCGGGCCTTACAAAGTTAACAACTCAGACAATTACCATCTTAATACATTACCGTACGATTCCCGTACAATAAATATTATATAAATACGTTCATTTCCATGCGATCAGCATGTACTTAAACATTTTGATAGAAACATGCTTTCCGCCCCGGGAAAATATTTAAAACAGTTCAGTAAAAAGGGGCTCGTGAAACTCACCTTAGCACATGCAAGCAGGTAACAACAATCATTATCAGTTAACACGTCCAATCTGTAATATGATCCCTACGATCGTTACTATACGCTTATTATTAATATAACTTTAACCAAGTTAACCGGTACATCTGGGGGCACTGTTAACCCAGCACTGTACCCATTCTGGGGGCAAGGTTAACCCATAAACACTTCTCCGGACTCAGATTGTGATATCGTTTAGAGTTCCATGGTCATAATTACTATTAGTTGTTTTTCTCGTTTTGCGTGCCTAGCACGGTTATTCGTTTTTACGTTCCAAAAATGAGTTTGGTCACACACGACCCGAAAATAGTCGTTGACTGATCATTTAATTAAAGTGATGAAATTAGAGCTCGGTTTAGACGCCCCGATTGGCCGCGGGACCCGTTTCCGTATTTGGCGTACCGGAAACTGTTAAATCGGTTAAAAATACCCAAATCATCCGAATTATTTTCGGATGATTCATTTTTACTTGTTTAACTCAATTATATGAAAATAGTTCATTTTTAGGGTTTTTATACACCAGTCAGCTCGCTTAAGCGAACTTCACCGGTTTACGCGTTTTAACCTTAAAAGTTTGATAATTAGCAAAATTAATTATCCGTTTAACCTCGGATCTTGAAATTTTGCACAAATAACATTTTGACAGTGGGGAAATTTATAGCAATATTTCCAGAATTAAATTTTATATTTAAAATTTATTTATCTATTTTTAAACACCATTTAAACACTAAATATGTCGTAAATACCAAACTACCTTAGAAAAATCCCAAATTTTTCCTGGATGTCCCCTGCCATCCACATAGTCCCCTGTAATTTTTCCAGAACCAAAATCTTCTTTTACATGCCATTTTCAACAAAACCGAGCTAGAAACCCCTAGAACTCGTTTAATCGAAAAGCCTACTTAGACTTCTCCGACTGACCTCAAATTTTGTGTGTGACTTATAAATGATATAAAAAGCGTATTTGAAATTTTCCAGAATTTTTCATGATATTTAACTATTTTTCACCATTTTTGGCCAAAACCAAGCATTAAATTCACTAAATATTCATCCTTTATCCAAAAATTACCAAATATTCACAGAACTCTTATTTTCATGTGTAGAACATCCTTGTAAAATTTCATGACCTAACTCTAAACGACCAATAATCTGTCCAAAAACACATACACCGACATAAACCGAATATACCTTTCGTTTTCCGCCACTACAAGTTACAAACTCGTCTTTCCGCCTTATCTACCACTAAACACAGAGCCTACAAACAACATACCACAATACCAAGCAAGTTACACTCACGATCAAGCTATTTCTTTCATGGTTTAGGTTATGATTCAAAAACAAAGATTTAAACCGTAAAAATTCGTTTTTGGTTCGTTTAACTCCTTTCTTGGACCAAGATTCCTTGTATAACCCGTATAAATCACTTGATCATGCAAGAATCAGTTTTTATCTTTGAAACCTCATTTTCTTGCAAACAAACTCAAGAAACGAAGATGGAAACGTGATTAACTCGCTTATTTACCTTGTTTTCTTGCTAAAAACTCTCGGTTTTGGATCATGATCTTGAGAGGATTGGAGATTGTTGGATGAGTTTGTGTGAAAAAAGAAAAATGAAGTGGGTTTGTGGGGGTGGTGGTCCGATCGGTCTCTTGGAGGGGTGGGGTGGGACCCACCTCTTCATTTTAGGCCACATGTTTGGATTCTCGTAATCCGGATAATGTTTTGGATAATCTGGTTCAGTTCGTTTATCGGTTAAACGTTTAATTCGGCTTAAAACGAGGCCAAAACGGTTGTTTTTCGGCTAAAAATGAAATTTATATAAAACCGATTTAAAAACTTTAAAAACTTAAACCATGACATTTATTAACTCAAAACATCATATTATTAATTATCGCGCATCTTTTTCGGCTTGATCGATTGTCTCTTGCCCGGTTTGGTATTAAAGGTTTCGTTTAATGTACCGTCGTACCATTAAATCGAAATTCTTTTTCTGTGCCGTACTTTACTTATCCCGAAGCATTAATGCTTCGTAAAATCACTAAATATCATATATCTCGTCTATAATTGAACCCTCGATTCGTTCGGGTTTCAATAACTGTCGATCGATTAATCGCATATTCAATACGATGAATTATATATTCACGTACAATCAATACAGTGAACCATGTATTTTCGTTTAATTACTATGGTAATTCATGTACCAGACATTAAGTATGATGTAACTATTGTCTACCGGTTAGGGTATACCGGGTTTCGTCGGAATCGTTACAAAACCTTTTTACCAAAGCATTTGATAAATCAATAATTAAATTATTGCATGGTTTAAATGGTTTAAAATCGTTTGTTAACATTCCTAAGCTCAGGTAATCATTTTTGTTGTTTTCGTACATATTTGAATTTTTCTTTCTTTAATGTTTTGGTTTTTATGAGGGAGAAAAATGGGAAAATACAAAGATAGTGTGCCTTTTGTTTGTACAGATAAAATCGAAAAACACTCAGATTTTTAAAAATTCAAAAACATTGAAAAATTGCTCCTCAAAATGAGTTTTGAAGCAAAAAAAGAAAATGATAGTACATTGATCATTAATATCCTAAATTAGGTAAGAAATAGGCAAAAAATAAGGTTTTGTGCTTAATTGTATTAGTGCATTGGTAGGTCTTAAACAAACGAGTAAGGATGTGATATAATAAAAAAATTGCTAAATTGAAAAGAGGTGTTAGTCTCTTACAAAGTCTTGGTGATGAAGGCGGAAATGTAATAGCCTATCATACTCATTACTTAAATATGTTTGATCACCAAAATTGTTACATATTTAAATGACTAAAACGTCTAGTCAATGGTTAACACTTCAATAATGTATGGTCTTATGGCCTTAAATCTTGTATTGATGGGATGCATTAAAAGTTTTGGACACCATTGGGTCTTTATGCGGTTTTCATCTGGGTATTCGTTTTGGTGAATATTATTATACTCAAAAGGCAAACCCGCAGTTTATCTGCCACTATAAGTTATTAAACTTGATCACTGATGTAGTTTGTACAAATTCACTACTGACTTGTTCAAACCACGTTGTGAGTCATACGTTGTCCCCTTTTTTGTGTCTTATTACCATTAAGAAATAGACCACAAGAGACACGATGTATGTAAGCCATATAGATGGAATCGTGCATAATCATCCATAGGAAATTGACTCGAAGTATTGCTTGATAATGGGGGTATATCTTGTAGTGTGGATTATTTGCTAGATTTCTAAAAATGAAAATCAAAGTATTTTGATCAACTGATTTCAAGGTTTAAGTCAAGTTAGGGTGGTGACATGGTAAAAATCAAATCAAGCCTTAATCGAGATTAGAGACTGATAGTTTTTGATATCTTATGCCATAATCGAACTTTAAATAATATAACATAAATTTCTGAAATATTTGTTATAAGACTTAGGTGGACAACATTACCAGTGACTGACTTTACATCAGTCATAATAAAGCCGAAATATAAAACTGTAATGGATGGATTTCTTGGTCAATATGATTCCTTGTTTAACTAACAAAAATATGTATTGCTTTCGTAGTTTACATTTCAATTTTTAGTTTAATATTTTAGATTTTATTTTTGTTTGGTTTTAAATACTTAAAATCCGAAAAGATTTGTATGTTCTGCTTTATTTTCGAATACAAAGCTAAGTGAATAAAGTTTGAAAAGAAAAGGATTTTTCGCACGTTTTAGGTTAATTTGGTTAAAGTAAGAGCCTTTAATGTAAATATTTACCTTTGGGTAAATTGTAAAGTATTTTAAGATAAATACATCAAAAAGTTGGTTTTTGATGGTTAATTTAATGGTTTGAAATGGTAAAAAAAAATTCATTCTATAAAAGTAAAGGGACATTCGTTACTATAGTTTAACGAATGAGAATTCATTCATTAAAATAATAACGATTGTGTTACATTAATTGTACATCACATTTGCTTCCGCTCATTGGTAACGAATGGGAGTTCATTGGTTAACTTTGTTAATGAATAAATAATAAATAGAGGGTTGTTCGTTACTTTATAACGTATAAATGATGATTTGTTATAATTTTAACGAATTAAAGGTCATTCTTTAAATGCATTATAATGAATGAGATTATTCGTTTTATTTGTAATAGTTTAAAGAGGTCCAGACTATATATACCTCAATACAACGAATGGACACTCATTCGTACATCACTAGTATCCTCGATGCGCACAAAATACCGAGAGAACCTTTTGATATTTTTTTCCAGAAATCTTAATTGTAAGTGATCATCAAACTGTATTCATAAGGTAAATATGAGTACAATGGTACTCTAATTCTATGTTTTGATTCAGTTTCAAGATCTTTAACGAACATAACCTTTAAGGACTTGTACGAAGAAATTGAACCCTTAAATCGATCATTATAATCAATTAGTTGGTTAGAATTGTTATCGATATCATATCGATGATCGTGATATAGTTTTTATTGTAAAACATGATGTTTTGAACAATTTAAGAATTCAAATTGCATGTTTGAGTTTCATTGTTCATCGTAATTTTGACTTTAACTATGTCTGGTCAATGTGACCAATCATGTATACATATTTGGTTTATCTAGTAATGAATGAGTTTCTCATTCGTATGGCTGTTGATATGGAATATACACATTCTTTGTAATTCATTACGAATAAGGGTCATTTGCTATTTCTTATAACGAATGATACTTAATTTTGTTAACGAATGTGTCAATATTAACGAATGTGGTCATTCGTTTAATTGTATTAACGAATGAGGTCATTCATTAATTATACTTAAGAATGAGACAGCCTATTCGTTAAGGTTGAACGAATGAGAATGAAAAATTTTGATCAGATGGTGAAATATTTTCACCAAGTGTTGAAAATATTTTAACTATAAATGTGGTTTTAAGTTGTTCGGTTTTTACAGATATGGTTGAAGAAATGCTTGTTGATGTTCCTGAACACGAGCAACATATTATTCAAGAGGCTGAGGTAGTCCAAGAATAGCAAGTAGCAGGAGAAGCACAAGTAATTGAATTACAGTATGATAAGAAGCACAATATCCGCGCATTCTTAAATGACAATGTTTTTGGACGGGCGATCTTTGGCAGCATTATAGCGTTTCTTAAGAGATCAAGATCGATTATGCTATTTCTGCGGATGTGCCTACCTATTTCAGCTTCATTAGACCCTTCTGGAACACGGCCAAATACATTTTAGAGGACAATCATATCGAAGATGAGGTTGAAGATAAGAAGATCTTAATTTATGTTGCCTTGATACCTAAAGTATTACGGTTTCCCTATACTGATGATGACAGGTGTGAATTTGAGAAAGAACTAATCAGGGGGTTATTTGGACAACTAAAGTATAAAGGCAATCTGTTGAAGTCTCCGTACAACAAGGCCTATATATGTGAGCATTATAAGTACTTGATACACGTACTTATACATTGCCTCGGTGGACGCAAAGGTGGATTCGACGAGTGTAGAATCATGTTGAAGTCGGCTTTTTTTACACTTGTACTCAACAAGCCGTTCAACTTCTCTGAACTGGTGTTTTATCACCTAAAGGAGAATCGTACTACCCGTCACCAGAAGAATAGATTCTTAATTATCCAATATTCTTGCAGCTTATCATTAACTATTTGGAGACAAATCTGGTGAAAGATCCAGAGAATTCTGAAGATATGTGGGTTCTTAAGCATATGAGTGAAGATACAATGAGGCGTGTGAGGACTTCTCATGGACAAACTATTGAGAACAAACCGAGCTGATTATGAAGCTCCACCTGATGATCGTTGTATCCATGATGATTTGGATTCTGAACGTGAAGGTGGTGAAGGTTGGAACGATGATGGTGGTAATGATGGAGATAGTGGACCTGATGGTCTAAGTGGTAAGGCTCATGATGTTGCTGAGCGTAAACATAAGGTAAAAGCTGTTGTGGTTGATAAACCGAAATCGAGGAGAACCTGTATAGGTTTAGGTGTTGATGTGGTGAAAGCAGTTAATAAATAATGCACAATTAAAAGATGATGGTGGTAATGATGGAGATAGTGGACCTGATGGTCTAAGTGGTAAGGCTCATGATGCTGCTGAGCATAAACATAAGGTAAAAGCTGTTGTGGTTGATAAACCGAAATCGAGGAGAACCTGTATATGTTTAGGTGTTGATGTGGTGAAAGCAGTTAATAAATAATGCACAATTAAAACACACAATTCACACAAAGCTTTAAATTTATTAAACCAAACAATCCTAACTAAGCTTTCCACAAACGTCAAGTGTACCAATCGCGTAGCAGCACAGTCTAATAGAAGTACGAATGTCGAACACAAAGACACGTGAGAACGGCTCAGATAATTAACCCTAATCTAAGTTCTACCTAATAATATTTAAAAGTGTTTATATTTATTTTAACTATTTTAACTTAACTAACGAAATTACTATAATGGGAAAAACAAATCACCTAGGTAGGATGACTTAACACCTATAAGATGACACGGGTGATAGCACGTATTTGAAACCAGGATTCTAAAGGTGAGCTAACATCGATGGAATCAAGGCAACTGGGTCCCCACGGTCAGTTTTACCAGAAAACCCTAACAACGTCTATTTAGCTTTTAATTTATAGTTGTTTATTTACGTACCCTAATGATTTACTACTAGGTCTGTATAAAAATCACAATCCTCACTAAGGCTCGAGCTAATTAATAACCTTGGAAGAGAGGGGTAATTCACTAATAAGGACAAAAGAACTTAACTTACAAACTATTCTAGTCGAAAGCTAGAAAACCGCACGTGGTCTCGCAACGAGTAACTAAATCAACTAGAGCAGAGAGATAAGCTAACCCTTAAGGTCTTTGTCCAAATTAAAGATGATGATCCTAGTGACCTATATGATTCAAGAAACACAAACCCTAACGATACGTGTCTACCACAATCAATCAACACGCTGAGTATTAACCAAACTAGCAATTAACGACGACACGAAACAAATTCATGCCATAATCAACTACATGGGGCTCATGCAACCTAAAATACATCTAATGGCAGCAAGGTTCATGGAATAATATCACAAATTATTAACCTTACCTTAACTAAACAATAAAACACAAGATTAGCACCTGAAAACTAATAAATCAACCGTCAAACATCAAACCTAGGTGATTTAAACAAGTTTAGCCAAGCATAATGAATTAACAGTAGATAAAATAGATAAATATGATTAAAATGTTCATTCGAATCTGATTACAACTTGTTTGAATGTCTAAAACTCAAAAACGAACTCACAATCGTTAAAATACTCGAAACCGACAACCAGGTGATGAAACTCGAAACCGGTTGCTCCTCTTCCTTGGTATTTCGTTTGGAACAGATCTCTGGTGGCTGGAAGGGTCTAAAATTCGTTTGTAGGGTTAAAACATTTTATATATATGTTTAAACACCTCCGTCCTAATATAAAATAGGTTAAAACAAGCCCACAAGGCCCACTAGAAGACAAAATAGATGGGGTAGTTGACTCCTGAACATTATTGGTAGCCTTGGGGACATGCGGGATGCCGCCACACGCGGCCTGAATGGTCTGACCATGTTGCGTAGCGTGGCCAGGTCCTGGGTGCTCGTTTCTTCTTTTTCTGACTTGTTAATCTTCGTGGGTGTTTACCGGCTCCACTTGATTCTCGTTTGAGTTGATTTCTTCCTCATTTAGACTCGTTTTCACTCTTTTCAACCATGCAATCTACAATAATCACAAACATGTAATTTCATGCAAGAATAATCAATAATCGTTAACGTATTACGCACAAAACAACATAAAAACTAGTAGGAAAATATGTGTGTTTTACAACACATCAAACATCCCGCACTTAGACCTTTTTCGTCCCTGAAAAGTAATTTGCACATGATCATACCCAAGAAGAAAATAACAACTCTCGGTTTATTTATTTTTTATTTTATTAAAGCATCAGAAACAAATTTACGTATTAACCGCGATTGCCGATATATTGATCCACTTTAAACCCAGCCACCAACCGATCGAGCTCCCCAATCGTATTTAGCATTAAGTTTTAATTAATCATTAGTAAACTAATCACACTCAAGAATGGCAGCTCAGCTTAACCGTATCTCAAACATAGAGAGCTAGCTAGGCTAGAGTCGATACAAAATGGTCCGACAAGTCACCGTAAGCAAATGGATCATTAGTGGTAAGAAGAAAGTGCACTAGATGGAATTATGACTGATTAGTCATGTGATGGCCATACGAGCTGATCCTAGATATTATTGGACTTTTTCTGTAATAACCTAAAATTTTATTTATTGACTAAAAACAACGATAACCTCAGAGTCACCAACACGTAAACTCTCAGGCCTGTATAGTATGGACAACTTTGGCCTCTTTTGCTATTTTTGGATGCTTTTCTTGCATCTATTATTTTCAGTTTCTTTTTTCTTTTTCATTTTTTTGGAATAATACCCTAAATATATATAACTATTTCTAAGCACGTGAAAAGATGGACTTTTGACGGGGCGCCACCACTCAATTTATTTTCATAAAATGAGTGATGTGCTATAATTTAGGTGCACCCAATTCTCACCACCTCAAAGTGAAAAGGTTACGGTAATCCTCCCTATATTATATTGAATTTTAGCTTCTCCGCTCCCCCCAGATGAGAACCCAATAAGTTTATGAATTTGTTACGGTACAATTAAAAATACTAAATGGAAACTTTTCAGGTTGGGCCTACCGACACATCCCAAATTAGATACTCAACTATTCTGATTATATATATATATATATATATAAATAAATCACCAAGAGATTGTCAAGAACACTCAGTAATAAAATCATCTCCTATTTAATGCAAAATTTTCAACAACACGGGGCATTTTAAAACTCTTTTACTTTTTTTTTTTATTTAATTTTTCTTTCAAACCTTATTTATAATTTTATTTTTGTTATTTATTAGTACATTTAAAACATTAAGTCCATATCGCCACACTTAAATTTCACACTGTCCTCAATGTGAGATACGAAAAAGACAAAAATAAAATAAATAAAGAAAAATGGAACATACTCCCTTGGTAAATAGCAATGATCGTGCATCATGAGTTCATGTTCAGTCCCCATCAATACGATATCGTCACGTCAAATCATGAAGCAGTTGGCATCCTTACACTTGATTTAAACCTTAGCTCATCAACCATCTCATAGCCAACCACGGAATAACCTGCAAGAGAAGAAAAAACATGAAACAGAGACAAAATAAAAGCAAAATAAAATAATAAAAATGCAACATATTACCGGGTTGCCTCCCGGGAAGAGCTAAGTTTGCAGAATAGTCTTCAGCCGGATTCGCACCTAAAACCTCAATCAGGAGGCTTCTCCTTAATCCGCTTCCCATTTATACTCCTTAACACTTTCCTCTTACAATTGGTCGGGAAGAAACCAACTGCACCACTCTCATGGGCCCAAACATACGACTTGAACTTGGCCCACCAACTCGTAGACTCCCCCAAAAATGATTCCCTGAAGTGAAACGGGAGTGACGAACTCTTTTACACACCATGATCTCTGAGCCTAGATATCCTCCTTCCTTTCCTTTTCGTTAACTTTTTAAACCTCGACATGTCCCGAATGGATATTAACCGAAGTTCATTATCTGCTTTTTCATGAGTGAGGTGTTTTTTCAGAAGGACTGAATCATCAACTACCTCATGCGTCTCCTCACAGAGTTTCTTCTCTGATCCCCACACTTGTCTCGTTATATAGTAAATCTTCGAGCAACTTAAAATCACCAAGTGAGTCAAACTCTCCTTCATCCATCACTGTAAAATCCACCAACTCGTGACCAAACTCACCCCTAAACTCGTCTTCCCGCCAGGGAACACATTTCTCTGACTACTTTTCCATCCCCGCATCTTCAAATTCGATGGTCGGCCAACTAAGTTGTGACTGACTCATTAAACGAAGCCGAATTCCATCTAAAGCTTGTTGGATCTGAAACAGGGCATTTGGATTTGTATCATGGTGGATACGTAACCAATCGAGCATTACCTCACCTGGATCTGGTATTTGCTCAATGAATTCACCGGATGAGTTTTTATAACCGAGGAGATTCCCCGTTAAATCCTACATCAAACGTAACTGGGGTTTCACTCGATTTTTCTTTTTTCAATCCGAAATCCTCTGTATCTCCATGCCAACTGGTGTAATTTTTTTGTTCTTTGAATCCATTCCTGTAAGCCTCCATTACTGCAAACTTAAACAGAATCGAATCACGGGCACCAGATAATAGTAGACAAAAATTAACTAAAACTAAAATTAAACTAAAACTAGACAGTTAATAATAAGATAAAGTGAAAACTAAATTAACTATATTAATCTAGATATATGCAAAAATACACAAGGCAAGCCCCAAACTCAGGTCGTTCTCTAATCGCCTCAAACCGTGTCCCTAGCAACAGCGCCAAAAACTTGATGTGATGAAAGCAGTTAATATATAATGCACAATTAAAACACGCGATTCACACAAAGCTTTAGATTTGTAAAACTAAACAATCCTAACTAAGCTTTCCAGAAACGGCAAGTGTACCGATCGCGTAGCAGCACAATCTGATGGAAGTCCGGATGTCGAACATAAAGGCACGTGAGAACGGCTTGGATAATTAACCGTAATCTAAGTTCTACCTAATAATATTTAATTGAGTTCATATTTATTTTATAATTAACCGTAATCTAAGTTCTACCTAATAATATTTAATAGAGTTCATATTTATTTTAACTTAACTAACGAAATTAACTATAATGGAAAAACGAATCACCTAGGTAGGATGACTTAAAGGATATAAGATGACACAGGTGCTAACACGTGGTTGAAACCAGGGTTCTAAAGGTAGGCTAACATAGATGGAATCAAGGCAACTTGGTCCCCATGATCAGTTTTACCAGAAAACCCTAACAACGTTTATTTAGCTTTTAATTCACGGTTGTTTATTTACGTACCCTAATGATTTATTACTTGGCCAGTATAAAAATCACAATCCTGACTAAGGCTCGAGCTAACTACAAACTAGGAAGAGATGGGTAAGTCACTAATAAGGACAAAAGAACTGAAGTTACAAACTATTCTAGTCGAAAGCTAGAAAACCGCACGTGGTCTCGCAACAAGTAACTAAATCAACTAAAGCAGAGAGATAAGCTAACCCCTAAGGTCTTTGTACAACTTAAAGAGGATGATCCTAGTGACCTAAATGATTCAAGAAACACAAACCCTAATGGCACCCGTCTACCACAATCAATCAACACACTCAGTATTAACCAAACTAGCAATTAACGACTACACGAAACAAATTCATTCAATAATCAACTACCAGAAACTCATGCAACCTAAAATACATCTAATGGCAGCAAGGTTCATGGAATAATATCAAAAAATTATGAACCTTACCTTAACTAAACAATAAAACACAAGATTAGCACCCGAAAACTAATAAATCAACCGTCAAACATCAAACCTAGGTGATTTAAAGAAGTTTAGCCAAGCATAATGAATCAACAGTAGATAAAATAGATAAATATGATTAAAATGTTCATTCAAATCTGATTACAACTTGTTTGAATGTCTAAAACTCAAAAACGAACTCACAATCGTTAAAATACTCAAAACCGACAACCAGGTGATGAAACTCGAAACCGGTTGCTCCTCTTCCTTTGTATTTCGTTTGGAACAGATCTCTGGTGGCTGGAAGGGTCTAAAATTAGTTTGTAGGGTTAAAACATTTTATATATATGTTTAAACACCTCCGTCCTAATATAAAATAGGTTAAAACAAGCCCACAAGGCCCACTAGAAGACAAAATAGATAGGGTAGCTGATTCTTGAATATTGTTGGCAACCTTGGGAACATGTGGGAAGCTGCCACACGTGGCCTGAATGGTCTGACCTGGTCGCGTAGTGTGGCCAGGTCCTGGGTGTTCATTTCTTCGTTTTCTGACTCGTTTATCTTCGTACGCGCATACCGGCTCTATTGGATTCCTATTTGAGCTGATTTCTTCTTCATTTAGACTTGTTTTTCACTCACTTTAACCATGAAATCTACAATAATCACAAATATATCATGAAAGAATAATAAATAATCTTTAACGGTTTACAGACAAAACAACATAAAAACTAGCAAGAAAATATGTGTGTTTTACAACACATCAGGTGTCGAGATACAAGATCCACAACAACAAGTTCCACGGGTTGTGTTATCTACTCCTAATGTATCTGCTCCATAAGAGCCAGTGGTTACTGCTCCTACGAGTACTCTGTCTGTTACATTATCGTCTATAGCTTCTATTGATCCGATATTTTCATCAATTCATCAATCTATGTTGTTTACGATGCCATCTCCTCAGCAAACTATTGCAACAATGAGCCCGTCTCTTCCTGCTAGACCGATGCAAAGACCGTACTTCTCTTTTATTTCGTTCAATAGACCTGAAGGTCCTATGCAGCTGATGAACCCAGTGTTCATCAACTTGCTAGTTCAACAATAGATGCTGCATTTGTTGAATTCGTCTCACTTACAAGAAAATTAGATGGCGGCTGATAGGTTATTTCGAGAACCAATGAGAGCATATCAACGCAAAATGGTGAGACATTTATCGTACGTTTAGCGTAAAAATCGGGAATTGAAAGCCCGGGCTACTCCTCAGGGGGGGGAGAGATAGGAAAACAAGATGAAATTATCCTTCAACTGACTTGAAAATATGATATGCTGAAGAAATTAAAGGATAAAGATGATGATAAAGATCCTGATGCAGGTAATGGTGGTGATCAGCAACCAGGTGTTGGTACTTAGACATATGTTGGTGGTTTTTCGACTGAAGGTGATTCAGGGAAGCACTTAGTAGTTTATCATGATTCTACTAACGTGCAACTCATGAATACTATTAAAGTAAACATGGTCTTATTTGTTGATGACTGTGGTGTGGTGATGAGCATGGTGGCCAAGAATAAGATTGAAGAAGGAGAATTCATTGAACTTTCATTGACAAAGAGAATATCGCAATACTCCTTAATTTAAATAAAGTTGCGACGGACGAGTTGGAAAAGGAGGATGATGTGGAAGTTGTTGGAGATAAGGAGGTTAGATTTGACACGACTGTTCAGTCTGGGAATATGTCATTTAATTATGACGATGATTATGTAGAAATGGAAGAAGTGACGGCAGAGGAATATCCTGATCTATACACAAGCGCCAACAACATTGATGAGGGAATTTGTTCTTCACAACAGAACATGTTAAAGCAGCCGAAAAATGTCTTCAGAAGAATAAAGTATCGGGAAAAGATAAAGATAGAATATTTGAAAGAGTGGTGATACGATATGTGGAACAAGAAAATTACAAAAAATCAAAGTCTCGAGAACCGGCATACCAAATGAAGAAGTTCAATGCAGCGAAGACAATCAAAGATGATATTATCTCGTGGATGTACGACTCAAAGCTTAAGGTATGTATAGTTAAATGGGAGCATGACATTCAATACTTTCAACGTATTGCTGATGTTCTTTCGCTGCCGTGGTGGGATGTTCATACGCTAGCCAATAGACCTTTCATGAAGCGTGGTAAAAACTAAATGGCGGATTGGTTCCATAGGCATGTTTTGCACGAGGTAAAGTATGGATTTAAGTTCTTCAAGCCACACGTGCCGACAAGTAAGTATGTGGATGAGATTGATCCGCGCACTGGGTGGAGGAAGCTTATACTTAAAGTAAAGCCGCCTCTGATATTAAAAGGAGTTCATGTAAAGACTTTTTCCCCAAAGTCTTTAAATGAAATTCAATAGGTGGTACTATGACAACAAAATCGGCGAGGCCGTGATTGTGTTGGGTTCGGGTTTGAAGAAGGAGTTCATAAGAGTTATCGACCCGATGTGGTTGGTTAATTTATCTAAGTCTGACAATGAAGTTTTGTAGAAGAACTGGATTAGGTGGGCATGCGTCAGAGATAATGAACAAGCCATACAATTCCAGAGTGTTGTACATGTTGCTATGCGTTTGGGATTCATAGTTGTGCTGATTTGAAGACCAATAAGTTCAACCTTTGAAGACAAAGTGTTGAGTCAAACAATTGGCCTAAGGGGGAGATTATTGAGTCAAAGATTTGACCAAAATGAAGTACATGGAAGATTGGAATCTTCTCAACCTCCTCAGAATTCGCTAAGTATGGATCCGGGCACACCTTAGACTTCCGAGCAAGCTTTTACTTAGCCGGGTACGATATTTTGTCTGTCGGGCAAGGTTTACTTCAAGTAGTCTTCTTTAGTGAATAACCGAGCAGGGTTTGCAAATTAGTGCATTTCCGGGCAAGGTTCACTAGTTTATGTAAATCCGAGCAAGGTTCACTTTATCAAGCAAGTCTGTTCTTCATAGCCAAGTAAGGTTCACTCCCGAGTAAGCTTTTGGCTAACCAAGTCCATGAAGCCAAGTGATTGGAAGACCAGGCAAGGTATTCTTTAATAATTATGGTCCGAGCAAGCTTGATGTATAAATGGAATATCTCTTAAGTAGCATCGGGCAAGGTTCAACTCAAGCAAGGAATAGTACTCCCGAGTACACTTTGCTAATAAGTTATTGTATAGCAAGGAGTTGATTGGACCATCGAAGAACAAGGTTGCTCGTAAGGGTTTGTCGGGCAAAGTCTGGCAAATTCAAGAAGACTGAAGTCTACCCGGTGAGTATTTTACTTGGTAAAATACTCTTCAAGTAAAGTCTACCCGGAAACTAATCCCGAGCATACTTCTATGTTACAAAGTCTAAGGCAGGCAAACCACACAGTCTACTCGGAGAAGTTTACTTATCCAGAGCCAACCCGGAAGACTTGTTTTACACTTAGAATATTTTCTGATTATGTAATTTGAATATGTATGTACGTTTGGGGTTTCTTGAAGGAATGACAGCTGTCCTAGGGAGGCAGGCCTATAAATAGAATGTTTTAAGGCACGCCGCCTAAGACGGATTTTGAGCCTTTACACTTTTCGGATAAGAAAGAATATTTCTTGAAAGTGACGGCTGTCCTAGGATTCGTACGGATATAACCCTCCTTCAAGAAACCCTAAATTGATTATCCTATTTGTATGATGAATGTTATATAAATGGAAATCTTTTGAGTGAATCTTGTTTGGGTTGGTTATCATTGAATACTTATTAAGCAACCGTATGTTTGTTATTGATTCCGCCTTTAACAAACGGATATCTTTCCAAATATAGCAACCCGTCATTAACTCCCTTGTCGACACATCAATCTATGTGAGTTATGACATGATTTGAATAAGGTCCAGCTGAATTCGAGGGACCAGACAAGTGGTATCAGAGCTCGATTGCTGCTATTTTAGAAAGATTATTGCTGATTGAAGATTTGAAGAAGAATGACGTAAGCAGACCACTGTTCCATTGATTTGTGACGTCAGCAGCTCTGTTCTTCATTTTTTTTCTTCCAGATCTACAATCATTTGGTGTTTTCTCTTCCTTGTTTTATTTAAAGTTTTAATCTTTATATTCATATCTTGTTCTTATCAAATCAGACACCTTAGATCTGAACAATCGAGTCTCAGATATGAATATTTTTGAAACTCTGTTTTTATTAAGAAATTACTTTTGTTTTCAAAAAAATGTCTGGTTACGAGGAACAAGAGGTGTCTACTAACAAGATTCCTAGATTGTATGGACAGGAAAATTTCACAAAATGGAAGGTTTTGTTTGAGGCACCCGTTTGCTACAACGTTGTTGATTTGTGGAACTCCATCAAGAATGGTCCACAAGGAGAAGTTGCAGAAGGTGCAAATGTAGCTGCAACTGCTGCTGTAAGAGAATGAATGAGAAAGGTTGATGACAAGGCTTTAGCTATGTTGAAGCTAGGTCTGTCTTGGGAAATACTCACCAAGGTGGCACATCATCCCAATTGCAAGGAAATGTATGATACAATACTTGAAATTTTTGAGGGAAATGTTGAACTCAAGAACATCAAGAAGCAGAGACTGAAGCAGCAGTTAGAAAGATTCAAGTATAAAGAAGGAGAAAGGTTGAAATCAATTCTAGAGAGGTTTCTCGGAATTATGAATGAGCTTAGAACAACAGACTATGTCATGACTGATTTTGATCTCAACACCAAGCTGCTGAACTCTATGCCAAAGGAATGGTATACTGCCTGCAAGTTCATTCTTACAAAGCACAACTTACATTAAGCTAAAAGTAGATGATGTGGTGTGTTTTCTTCAAGCTGCATAAATAGAGATGATAGAAAATGAAATGATTAAGGAGGAAAGACCCTGCTTCAATGTTTCAAATGCATTGATTGCACCTATGGGTAACTTGACTACAAAGAATCAACAACATATTCCAATCAATGAAGAACCTGTTGAACTCAATTCTGATACTCCAAAATCATTTGTTAGTGATTCATTGTGCAGCTGATTGATGACACTGATTCTGCCTCTATGGCAAGTGGAAATGTTCCTCACACTAGTAGTGGACATGGTCAAAGCAGTGATACACAGGCTTTGCTTTCAATGTTCACTAAGTCATATAATGTATTTGTTGCAAAGAATTTAATTCACACAAGTGTAGTGCAAGATGATCTTGAGCAGATAGATGTTGATGATTTGGAAGACATGGATTTGATGTGGCAAGCTGCCATGTTAGCATTGAGAAGTAAGAGGTTGTATAATAGAACTGGTAGATCTCTGGTTTCTGGTCCTAATGAAAGGATTGGATTTGACAAGTCAAAGGGAATCTGCTACAATTTCCAACAGCCAGGACATTTTGCAAGAGAATGCAACCTGCCAAGGAACTATCAGATGAATCAATTCCAGAATCAACAACCAAGAGGTCAGCAGCAATACCAGCAAAATCAGCAAAGAAATAACAACCAAAACTTCAACAACAACTTCAATCCCAACAACAACTCCAATCCCAACTTCAACAACTTTCAGCCTCAAATGAATAATCTTAATCAAAGTATGCAACAGAATCAAGGTTTTCAAATGAACAACAATCAAAACCTTCAAGAAGTTCAAAACGCTCCAAACAACGTTGTTCCAGTCAACTAAAATCAACCAAGAAATCAAGGAAATGTGGCAGTGACTACACAACATGAAGGTAACTTTGATTGGAGCAATCATGAAGAAGACATTGCAGATGATATCAAGAGGGCAAATGTAGCATTCATGGCCATAATAGAGAAAGAAACTGGATCAACTTCTCAGGTACACTCTGCTCCTTTAAATGAACTTATCAATGATTTGAAAACAAAGGTAGGCAAGCTGGAAAGTGAGTGTTTTAAGAAACAAAGTATCATCAATGCATATGAAGCTAGTGAACTGATAAGTGAAGAAAGGATGAAAAGCTTGGAAGATGACTCCATGAACAGTTACAGACCTCAAAAAAGATTTACAACTGAGATTGATGGGTTGAATAAAATGATTATAGAAAAAAAGGTACTGAACACAAAACTGCAAACTGAAAATGAATTCTTGAAGAACTTGGTATCCACTGGAAACATCTGTGGAATCTGAATCAAGTCAAGAAAGAAGACAGATACAAAGCAGTACCACCACTATTCAACAACAACTTTATTCCAAAAGTTGATAAAGAGAAAAGAAATGCATATCTACAACAATTCAAAGATGTCTTTCAAGATAAAGGAGAACTTGTGGATTTGTATAAGAATGTTGAGGTGGGTGAAGAAGGAGAGTTTGTTGTGAAGAAAGAACTGAAAGGAGAAAAGTCAATTGGAGTTCAAGTCTCTGAAGATGACCTTGAGTCAATTGACTTGAATCAAGATGACTTGAGTGATTTAAGTGATCAAATTACTGAGGAGGAAATTAAAGCTGCTGAAAGAGGAAGAAGATTCAAGAAACCAGAATCCATTGACAAACTTCCAAAGTATCCACCTGTCACATCAAGAATGAAGAAACAAAATGAAATAACCAAGAGAGGACATGTGACGTTTGATATCTGTGAAGGATCAAAACCAAGTTATAATGCAGTGAGACCTCCAAGCAAAGCTCTATTGGAAAGAATTAAACAGAATAAAAAATTGGAAGAAGTTGAAACAGTTGCATGTGAAAATTTTATTCCTGTTTACCCTATTTTCTCAAGTGTTGAAGACTTTGACATTGGAGAAGTAGAAACAATGGAGGAATATGAAAAGAGGAAATCAAGACAAAAGGAAAGCATAGAGGAAGAACCCTTAAGTATAAGAGAAATTGTTTTTGTTAAAGGGAAAGTGGAAAGAAGTGACATAAGGATTGCTGAATTTGTTCCCTTCTCAATTGATTTTGACAGTTTAAAATCTAAAAAGACAATTGGAGTTGATTCACCAAGACCAAGTGAAAGGTTCAAGAAACCAAAAGAACATGAAGTATTCAAAGGAAAGGTTTGGTGCAAGAAGTGTGATAAATATGGTCATCATACAGACTCCTGTAATGAAAGACTTAAATTCAAGCCTTTCATGTCCCAGATGAAACAAAATATGGACAAGACTTTGTGGCCTATAAAATGAAATATGAAAAATATTTGGGTATGGGAAAGGATTGTGCAGAGGAAGTTCTGGAAAAAGAGAGCCAAAGGCCCTCACTAAAAGTCAAGAAACGTGTGAACAAACCTATTAACAAGGTTAACTCTCTAGTGAAGCATGTGAAAACTGCTAAGAAGGACTCTCGTCCATTGAGAACAATCCCAAAAAGGGATAATCAGTCTGTCAAATCTGATAGTTCTCAAAGATCATCAAGCAGTGAGAATACAAAAGACATGTGATATCTAAAAAGAAACCAACAGAACTCACTGGTGATGAGAAGTTTATGTTAAAGTACGGATATGAACCACAAGGTTTTCTTTGGATACCTAAGCCTGAGATAAAGGTTGAGATAGTTGCTGATGTAAGAGACTACTCTGAAAAGAAGGACTATGTGATAAAAGAGTGTGACAATGACTCAGCTGAGTACCATAACTCAACATCACTAGTTAAAACTCCAAGAGAGTGTGGTTATGAAACAGACAATTCAGACAATCTAGAAATCACTCATGAAGATTCGGAACCAACTACACTCACTTCCCAAGCTGTGTCTGAAACTGAATCTGATGAGCTGCAAGTTGATAAGGCTTGCACTTCATCACTCAACTAATCAAACTTTCTTTGTATGTGCATGAATAGTCCACTCCTCTGAATGACATATGGTACATGGATAGTGGATGTTCTAGGCACATGACATGTGACAAGAGATCTCTTGTCAATTATGAAGAGAAGTATGAAGGTCCAGTAGCTTTTGGGAGTGATGAGAATGGTGGAAAGATTGTTGGAAAAGGAATCTTAACAAATGGGAAAGTCTCATTTGATAATGTATTTCATGTTGAAGGTCTTCAGTACAATCTGCTGAGTATATCACAAATGTGTGATAAGGGATACAAAGTCAGTTTTGATGATTCACACTGTTTCATTCTAAAACCTGAGTTTGTGATTCCACCTGAAATGATTATGATGATGGCACCAAGAAATGGTAACTTGTGTGAATTGAATATGAAAGATGCTGTTTCAAGAGGAGGTGCATGTTTTGTTTCCAAAGCCACTGAAAATGAGTCAAAATTGTGGCATAGGAAACTGTGTCATGTGAACTTTAAGAACATGAACAGACTTGTTAAAGGTGAGCATGTCACAAGCTTACCCACAAGAGCATTCAAATTGGTAGATCACTGTAGTTCATGCCAAAAAGGAAAACAACACAAATCTACTCATAAGCCAAAGCTCATCAACTCAATTGATCAAGTACTTGAATTACTTCACATGGATCTTTTTGGTCCTGTAAGTGTACCAAGTATAGGGAAGAAAAGATATTGTCTTGTGATCATTGATGACTATTCAAGATACACTTGGGTTTATTTTCTAAGTAACAAGGATGAAACTGCAGAGTTGATTAAAGGTTGTGTGACAATGATTGAGAACAAGTTGAATAAGAAAGTCAAGATAATGAGAAGTGACAATGGCACTGAGTTGAAGAATGGAGTTATGCAAGAATTCTGTGCAGAAAAGGGTATACTACAACAATTCTCAGCTCCTAGAAATCCTGAACAAAATGGTGTAGCAGAAAGAAGAAATAGAACCTTGATTGAAGCTGCAAGAACCATGTTAGCTGATGCAAATTTGCCAGTCACTTTTTGGGCAGAAGCCATAAATACAGCCTGCTATGTTCAGAACAGGGTACTTGTCAACAAAAGGCATAACAAAACTCCATATGAAATATTTCACAACATAAAGCCTTACATCAAGTTTTTCAAGCCCTTTGGATGCAAATGTTTTCTACTGAACACAAGAGACTATTTGAACAAGTTTCAAACAAAGTCCCTGGATTGTTTCTTTATTGGATATTCTACACACTCAAAGGCTTACAGAGTTTATGTGAAATACCACTTAAGTGTTATAGAATCATCTGATATTATCTTTAATGAGAAGCAATTCAATACAATTGATGGTGCATCATGGCTGTTTGATCATGAAAAGTTAATAAGGTCTTTCAAGATTTATCCTGGAGACTTTGATGAATCTTTCTACAAGACCAGTGAAATTGAAGAGAAAAAGAAGAAATCATTGGACTTGGAAGAATTATGGAATAAGGTTGCTAGAAAATAAAAGGAGTATACTTTTGTGAAGAATTCCTCATGTGATATTGGTGAACCTGATCAAGAAAACAATCACAACGTTGAACATGATCATACTGAGAACAATCAAGACAATCAAGATGTACAGAATGATCAAGTTCAGAATGAGGGTGACACAAGCAACCAAGCAAGTGGAGAAGAAACTGCATCTACAGCAAGATTTCAAGATCTATTTCAAAGATTGAACTTAGAAAACAATGGTGCATCTACTTCAGGACAACCTAATGATGAAGCACCAGAATTTCATGATGCAGAAACTGATTTGATCATTGAAGAACCAGAGCTCAATGAAACAAATCTTGACACAAATTTGTCTATAAATATGATTATACAAACTCCTTATGTGGAAAAGAATCATCCTTCTGAAAACATCATTGGTGATTTGCATGAAAGAGTTACAGAAGTCATTCTGAAATTGCAAACATCTGTCTTTACTCTTGCTTTCTATCCCAAATAGAGCCAAAGAACATTGCTCAAGCACTAAAAGACAATAGTTAGGTAGAAGAAATGCAAGAGGAACTGGCACAGTTCAGAGACCTACATGTGTGGGATCTTGTTGATCGGCCAATAGACAGATATGCAATAGGAACCAAATGGGTGTTTAGAAACAAAAGGGATGAAAGGGGATTGGTAATTAAGAACAAAGCTAGACTTGTAGCACCGGGATCTCTTCAAGAAGAAGGAATAGACTTTGAGGAAGTCTTTGCTCCTGTTGCAAGACTTGAAGCAATCAGGATTTTTCTTGCATATGCTGCCTCAAAGAACATTAGAGTGTTCCAGCTTGATGTTAAGTCTGCATTTCTTAATGGAAAGATTGATGAAGAGGTGTATGTAGCTCAACCTCCAGGTTTTGAGGATCCAATGTATCCAAACAGGGTGTTTAAACTAAACAAAGCCCTTTATGGATTGCATCAGGCCCCTAGAGCATGGTATGATGAGCTGTCAAATCATCTTCTTGAAAATGGTTTCAAAAGAGGAGCCATTGACAAAACACTCTTCTACAAAAGAAAGGGATCAGACTTGCTTCTGTTACAAGTGTATGTGGATGACATCATCTTTGGATCTACAAATGAACAAATGTGCATGGAGTTTGAAGAGGTAATGAAGTCCAAATACAGCATGAGTTCTATGGGAGAAATGAACTTCTTTCTTGGATTGCAAGTTCAACAGAAAGCTGAAGGGATCTTCATTCGCCAAAACAAATATGTGCAGGACATCTTGAACAAGTTCAACTATCATGAGTACAAGACTGCTTCAACTCCAATGGACACCAAAGAAAAGATGATTGCAGATGAAAAGGGGGAGCATGTATATGAATATGAATATAGAGCAAAATTGGATCTCTGATGTATCTGACTACAACAAGACCAGATATCATGTCTGCTGTATGTGTGTGTGCAAGATTCCAATCAAGTCCAAAAGTCTCCTACATAAATGCTGTTAAAAGAATATTCAGATATTTGAAGGGAAGACCAGACTTAAGGATTTGGTATCCAAAGAACCAAGCTTTTGATCTGATTGCATATACAGACAATGATTATGATGGCTGCAACATGAGCAGAAAGTCAACCTCAGGAGGATGCCAATTTTTGGGTGAAATGATAGTGTCATGGAAATGCAAAAAGCATACTACAGTCTCAATCTCTACTGCTGAAGCTGAATATGTTGCTGCATCTGCCTGCTGTGCACAAGTTCTATGGATTCAAAATCAGTTGTTGGACTATGGTTTGAATTTTCTGAACACCCTTATTCTTATTGACAATACTGCTGCATATTTTACTGTTAAGAATCCAGTTCAACATTCGAAAACTAAGCACATTGAAATCAGACATCACTTCATCAGAGATTGCAGTGAAAAATGTTTGATTGAAATGCAAAGAGTGGATACAAGTGACAATTTGGCTGACCTATTCACCAAACCACTTGATATAACCAGGTTTAACTTTCTTCTGAAAGCCCTGGGAATGATCAACTCTGATGAAATCTGATTAAGGATGTGTGCCTAGCTGTGTGTCTCTCTGTGTTAACTGATTATGTTGTTAGAGATTACACATATTGAATGTTTAGTGAATATGCTTGATTATGTTGCTTAATTATGTTACTTAAGTATGCTACTAAATATGTTAACTGCTTTGTGTTTTGACTGATTATGTGGAAAATTTGAAATGATTAAATGAATTTATATGTTTGCATGTTTATCATTTAATGTGCATTTGTGATGTTAGGATAAGTGTTCTTGTTATGAATTACTTGTTGATGTAAGCTTATCTGATATCATTGCTTAATTGCTTGAATATGTACTTTATCTGATATTCTGATGTTATTAAGATAAGTTGGAATTTAATTGTTAGTACTGTCTACTTGTCTTGATGATTTCATGTTTGATTAAGATTTGAATATGTTACAACTGTTTGTGTCAAAATGTGTTTTTATGTCAAAATTAAATGATGAAATGAAGATTTTCCAATGAATTTTACATAAATACTCTATTTTGGTCAAAACATGAGCAAGTTGTTTAATGGTGTTGAGATATGATAAGATTATTCAGTTCAAGCTTTAAAGAAGCTTAAAAGAAGGAGTTTTAAAGAAAAGACTCAAGTAGTTGTTTTTGCTGAAAATTATGTCATTTGCCCAGTTGGAAGGACCTGCACTTGTGTATGTTTGGTCCTTAAATCTATACAGATTCAAAGGATAGCCATTGAACTGAAAACTGAATGCATTTGGGGCAATTATGACTTGTTTCTTATTCTTTCACTTAAAACTATGTCAATAGCTCTGACTTTGAAAGGACATATATTCACATGTATGTTTGGTCCTGTTAACCACTTGTGGTCAAACAGGATAACCATTAACCTGACAATGAAGAGATATTGGGGTGATTGAATATTAAACTGTGTTTATATGGGAAATGATAGTACATTGACTACTTAGCCAATCATATGGATTTAATAGGCTAAAAGGACCATAGTATAGTCATTAACATGTATTGTTGCTTTCCCATGGTGATGTAAAATCTAAGGTGATATAAACATAATGAATATGTTGATCTTTATGTGGAGATACATAGTTGTCTTTGCATGTCTCAAGATAAATCTCTCCGAATGATAGGCAGAAAAGTGATTACCCAGTCATACACGAGCCTGTTGTTATTTGGTCAACCAAAAATGAAACATCTTTAAATATGACAAAGAACATGTGTTATAAAAGTTGATAAAATATCAAAAACAAGGGGAAGAATGAATAAATCAACCAAGAGTTGATAAGTGTTTTAAATATTTTATCAAACAAAAGGGTTGCAACTAAGAACTACAAAGATGTTGGCAAAATCAGTCTCATCTTGAATGAAAGGCCAGTTATTTAACTGTAAGTCCAACGTTCAACCTCTATATATGTTTGAATCTCAAAAAATACAAAAATACAATAAGTTCTGTCATACAAAAACAATTTTTGACCAGATACAAGAGGTTGGAGTCAAATTGGGGTGATCTAGGGAAAGCCAAATAAGCTTTGAGAAGAGATATGTGGCATCATAGCACAGTGTTGACCATTAATGCATTATGCTTAAATTGAACCTTAATCATATCACCAAATAAATGAAATTCATGCTAAGTTTATACCTACTGTTAACCTATCTATGTTGTCATAATAATGCTGAGAATGAAGTATTGAGAAAGCTACTTAGTCAATATGATCCCATTCTTGAGATCTTTTCAGAAAATGGAAGAAACTGTTTTGAAGAGAAATATAACTGAAATTTGATCTCTAAATGCACCATTTGCTCTTAAACTATGATCTTTAATGAAAAATATATTTTGACAAGTGGTTTAAGTCAAAAAGTGTTGCATCTTGCCTTTAATTAGCTGAATATGTAAGTTCGGGTAAGGTTTGATGTTTTATAACCTTTCTGGGCACAAAACAGTTGAATATGTTTGAATTTGTTACTTCGGCTAAGGTTTGAAGATTTATGACCTTTCCGGGCAACCTTAGTCATTTTTGACTAAGTTTATGATTTTCGGGCATGCTTTGAAGTATTTACACTTTCCGGGTAGAGTATACTGTTGTACTCATTTCCCGAGCAAGCTTGAAGTCTTGAGATGATTATGTGGTATAGCTAGCTTTTTAACAAGATATTCTTGTTTCGGGCAAGCTTTGCATTTTATATGCTGATTGTGAGTTCAAGCAAACTTTGTGAACTTAAGTTAGTACACTGAGTAAGCTTTGTGATTTATGTGAATTGTTGTTAGGAAAGGCTTGTTAATCTTTCCAGGCACACCTAGATATTATTATTTAAGTTTGTCATTTTCGGGTATGGTTTGACATGTTGAAATTCCCTCGAGTAAGGGCATACCTGATGATTGAATGTGTTTATCCTACCAAGCTTAGTGCTAACATAGGATTTTCGGGCAAGCTCTTTGAAATTTTAGACTATAGCACACTTAAATGTTTATGTGTTTTAATTTCATTCCGAGCATGCTCTGTGATATGTGTGTTTTTTATTTCTTTGAAATTACAAGTGTTTTCGGGCAAACTTTGTTTTCCGGGCACACTTTATATTTCGGGTACACTTTTGTTCCCTCAATATACTTGGTAATTTCAAAACTTAACTTTCCGAATACACTGTCTGCTATAAATCCTTTTCCGGGCACACTTTGTACTATATGAAGGTTATTCGGGTATACTTTGCATTAGAAAGGTGTTCTAGCACACTATTCTCTTGAATGGTTGCTCGGGCACACTATGTTTTCAAGTATGCTTGATTGAATATGTTATTTAGTATGATAAAATTGATTATGATTCTTATTAGGGTTTATGCTAGATAAGTTTTAATTTGAAATTGAGAAATCTATATGGGTGTCTTGATTGATTCCTAGTAAGGATGTTTATTTGATGTTTATACTTGATTATTTATCTTGTGATTAAATTCTCAAGAAATCTAGTATTTCGGGTAAGCTTTCTTCATTATGTCTTAACTTTAAATTAATTATCTTGATCGAGCAAGGTTTATAAATAGAAGGATTCGGGCAAACTTTGTGTATTCAAAAATGAAAATTTTCCAAGCAAAGTTTGACCGGGTAAGCTTTGTAAGTGGATGTATACCGAGTAGACTTTGAAAAGAATATTTCCGAGTAAGGTTTTACTACCTCAAAAGATAAATATTGTTTTTAATATATCAAGTGGATAATGTTACTGTATGACAGCTAATAATTCACAAAAAGACAAAGAGCATTTAAAACTCACTTTCAAAAGGTATATAAGAGGGAGTTAGGCAAAATTTTCAACATTACTTTTCCTTCTCTCTCCTTCCACTGCAAACTGCTTACTCGCAAAGAAATCTAATCGACTTATCGCATTTTGCTTCAATCCAAACCCTAACTTGTATCAGCCCTCTAATTCCGACTCGGTAAGCAACATTAATGTGTTTTCCGGTCGCGATTAGACTAGAATGGGTTTTGATTATGTATCTTATTACTAATACTCTGTTTATGTGTTTAGGTTATAAATTTGTCGAAGAACAGGTTCTTGATGAAATTTCTCACTTTCTTCTTCATTTTTATACATTGAAATTATCTAAAGTACTGAACTTTATGACTAATTTCATTTTGAATAAGTTTGATTGTATTGTTCAGATATGGCAGAAGAAGAAGAAGTTCAACCTAAGTATGTTTTTGAGAAGAAACACAATATGTGTGCACTTCTGCAAGTCACACCTGACAATGAGCCGGTGGCACCAATGATTACATGGATGGCTCGATCAAATGTCAGCTTTGCTTTCACTGAAAGTCCTATTATCTATAGAAATCATTCATTGGATTTCTGGAGATCTGCAAGACTAGTTGATGATGGTAATGGTCGGAGAATTGAAGCAACAGTTGTAAGACAAGAGATACAAGTCACTAAAAGAATGATTAGACGTTGCTTGCAGTTGCGCGATGAAGATCATAACCATATAAACTTTAATACTGATCACCTGATGAGAATTTTTGAACAGACGATGGGATATCAGGGGACAGTACATGAGGGGCAATTTCAAAAGGGAATGTTCCCTATGTTGTACAGATTTTTGATACACCATGTGATACAAGGGTTTGCTCCACGGAAGGGGTCATGGACTCTAATGAGTCATGATCTAGCTAATGCCACTATTGGTATTGTATATGATCTGCCTTTTAACTTTTCAAAGATGATATTTGAAGGCATGGTGGGAAATTTATAGAAGGCTGAGGTAGATAGATTTTTGCAGTATCCAAGGTTTCTACAGATAATTTAATCAAGAATTGCAAGATCTACCCACTCTTGGCATAACCCACCTACTCCAGAACCCTGACACTTACAAGAGAATTAAGAATCCGGGTGTGGCCAATCGATTCAATGCTAAAGTTCCTTTTGAAATTTTACCATGGTTGTTAGACCATAATTTGGATGTGATGCCTGTGCCTGATTTAAGATCAGAGGAGGAAGAAGTTGATGATGTTGAGAGTGATGATGATGACTCTAATGATGGAGATGATGATGTGAATGGAGATGATGGAGGAGCTGGGGTAGCTATGGACATTGTTGCACCTGATCAGGGGGAGCAATTTGAGCAAATTGATCAGCCTATTCCAACACCACCACAGACACCACCACACCAAACAAACACCACAAACACCACCAACATTTAGCCCAAGTCATTCTTATCCATTCATTTCAAGCCCACCTCATACACAATCACCACCACCATCCTTATTCCAAACTCACACCACATAACAACCTGAGTTTGAAAATTTCACCACATCACCAACTTCAACATCACTGTAACGATTCCGGCAAATTCAGGTATACCCTAGCCGGAATATACTATTTACGTGTTATTTAATACCGAATATATGAATTATAATGTGTTTATACGAGTATATAAGATTCACAGTAAGAATTATACTCGAATGTATAACTAGTCGTATTGGAATTACGATTAACCGATGAACGGTTATTGAAACCCGAACGAATCGGGGATTACATTATAGACGAAATATATGATGTTTAGTAAGGTTTACGAAGTATTAAAGCTTCGGGATGAGTGAGTTATAGCACAGAAAAAGGATTTCGATTTAATGGTACGTCGGTACGTTAAACGAAACCTTTAATATCAAACCAAGCAAGAGACGATCGATCAAGCCGAAAAAGATGCACAATTACCGACAATATGATGTGTTGAGTCAATAAATGTCATGGTTTAAGTTTTTAAAGTTTTTAAATCGGTTTTATATAAATTTTATTTTTAAGCCGAAAAACGACCGTTTTAGCCTCGTTTTAAGCCGAATTAAGTGTTTAACCGAAAAACGAACTGAACCAGATTATCCACAACATTATCCGGATTACACAATCCAAATGTGTGGCCAAGGTTGGAGATGTGGGCCCCACCCCCACACCATACATGGACCGATCGGTCCATATGGTGCACACACACATATCATTTTCTTTTTTTAACACTTCAACTCCACATTTCTCTCAACATTCTTCAACATTCATCCAAAAACCCAAGTTTTTAAGCAAGAATCATAAGGTATAAACATGTTATTATGGTTTAATCTTGGTTTTTAATTCCAAAATCTTGAGAAAATGAGGTTTCAAGTGAAAAATGGGTGAAAACCCGAGATGAAACCGATTCTTGGATGATCAAGTGATGTATACAAGTTATACAAGGGATCTTGGTCCAAGAAAGGAGTTAAAAGAGTCAAAAACGAATTTTTAGGGTTAAAATCTTTGTTTTGGTGTTTTAACCGAAACCATGAAAGGAATGGCTTGATTGTGGGTATAACTTGCTTGGTGTGGTGTTATTGTGCTTGTAGGTGTTATATCTAGTTGCTAGCAAAGGCTAGAAAGCAAGATCTTTGCGATCTAACGCTAGAAACACAAGGTAGTTCGGTTTTTCGTATGATTTGTGTGATTTGGACAGATTGTGGTAGACTTAGAGTTGGGTCATGAAATTTCACAGAGATGATCTACACATAAAAATATGAGATCTGTGAAATTTTGGTAATTTTTGGATAAAGGATGAATATTTGGTGAATTTAATGCTCGGTTTTGGCTAAAATTTGTGAAAAATAGCTAAACATCATGATAAATTCTGGAAAAATTCAGATAAGCTTTTGATAACATATAAAAGTCACACACAAAATTTCAGGTCCATTGGAGAAGTCTAAGTAGACTTTTCGGTAAAACGAGTTCTAGGGTTTTTCTAGCTCGGTTTTGGTGAAAATGGCATGAAAAATGAGTTTTTGGTTCTGTGAAAATTACTGGGAACTATGTGGATAGCAGGAGTCATCCCAGAAAAATTTGGGATTTTTCTAAGGTCGTTTGGTATTTTCGACATATTTGGTGTTTAAATGACGTTTAAAAATAGAAAAATAAATGTTAAATATAAAAATTAATTCTGGAAATATTTTTATAAAATTCCTTACTGTCAAAAACTGATTTGTGCAAAATTTCAAGATCCGAGACTAAACGGATAATTATTTGTGCTAAACAGAACATAAAAACAAACTTTTAAAGCTTAAAACGCGTAAACCGGCAAAGTTCGCCTAAGCGAGCTGACTGGTGTATAAAAACCCTAAAAATGGACTATTTTCTTGAAACTAAGTTAATCAAGTAAAAATAAATCATCCGAAAGTAATTCGGATGATTTGGGTAATTTTACCCGATTTAGCAGTTTCCGGTATACTAAAGACGGAAACGGGCCCCGCGGCCAAACGGGGTGTCTAAACCGAGCTCTAATTTCATCACTTTAATTAAAATATAAGTAACAACTATTTTCGGGTCGTATGTGACCAAACTCATTTTTGAAAACATAAAGACGGTTAACCGTGCTAGGCACGCAAAACGAGAAAACAAACTAATGGTAATTTTGACTAAAGAACTCTAAGTGATATCACAATCTAAGTCCTGAGAAGTGTTTCAGGGTTAACATTGTCCCCGGATCGTGTACGGTACTGGGTTAACAGTGTCCCCAGACGTACCGGTTAACACGAATTTAAGTTATATTAATAGAAATTGTGTAGTAACGACTTAGGGATCGTATTACAGATCCGGACCGGTAGCTGTGCACGATATTACATCTTTGCTCACAAAAAGGTGAGTTTCACGAGCCCCTTTTTATTGAACTGTTTTAAATATTTTCCCGGGGCGGAAAGCATGTTTTTATCAAAGTGTTTAAGTACATGCCGATCGCATGGAAATGAATGTATTTATATAATGTTTATTGTACGAGAATCGTACGGTAATGTATTAAGATGGTAATTGTCTGAGTTGCTAATATTGTAAGGCCCGAAACAGTGTTCTGGGTTAACAGTGTCCCCAGAGGTTATTAAATGTATTTCTGGGTTAACAGTGTCCCCAGAGGCTATTAAATGTATTTCTGGGTTAACAGTGTCCCCAGAGGCTATTAAATGTATTTCTGGGTTAACAGTGTCCCCAGAGGCTATTAAATGTATTTCTGGGTTAACAGTGTCCCCAGAGGTTATTAAATGTGTTTCTGGGTTAACAGAGTTTTCACTTGTAGGCTCGGCATAATTACATCATTAATTTATGATTATTAAAATGATTTGTCATGGTTTATTTAAATTAGTGAAACTCACCAACTATTCGTAGTTGACCCGTTTTCTTTACATGCTTTCTAGGTACACCCAAATTGGAATGAGTGATACGTGCTTGATGATGTGTGCTATTTTGTGGAAGCTTAAGGGTCTATATTTTGTTTTAAACATGTTAACGTACTATTGGTAAAACTTATGTGATAACGCCTAGTCGGCAACGAAACTCGGAACAATGTAATACGTTTAAATTATTGTAGTGGTGTTTTCTTTATAAGCAATGATGTTGATATCAGATGTGTCTGTTGCATCCCGTTTACGTTTCCGCTGCGGTTACGGGGTGTTACAGAACTTGGTATCAGAGCCATTGGTTATAAAGAATTAGGATGTCTTTAAAAGATACCTAAAATATAACCAGTAGCTCAAGTGTTATAGGATCTGAATATCAACTAATAATTTATTGTGACGAGGTCTGGATGAACTTGGATGGACAAGTGAGTTATTATGGTCCGGAACATAATAACAGACTTGTCCGCACGAGGGAATTCAGGGGAAGTCACGGGGGACTTTAATAGGTAAAATTGGCAACATATGTGCAAATATATGATAATATTGTGTGTGGTCAAGTTGTATAAGTAAGTGTATATTAATTTGATTACGATTTACACTATGGAAAGAACTATATGTTTGTTAACTTGTGTGTAGGTTAGAATGTCAAGAACACCTAGTGTATCGATGGAGGAGGACCCGGAGGAAGTCAGCTCCGGGAACTCTGGGAGCCTCCCCGTATCATCCAGCTCTGAGCCTAGCGAGGCTAGTGTTAGGAGCTCTAGCCAGTCCTCCCCTGCCAGGATTGCTAGATCTCCTACCCCACCCGCACCACAGGCCGTCCCTATCCCTCCTGGATTCGGACCCCGCCTCACGGCGCGGATCAGTATTCCGCAGGTCCCACCTACCTCGCCCCCACCCAGACCTGCTACCCGCAGGGGCGAGTCCTCCCGCTCCCAGCCCGAGCCTGTGACTCCACCTGTGTGGGGTCTCCCTAGGCAGGAGAGGGACGCGGCGGCGTGGCTACGAGTGCTCACCGAACAGGTGAATGAGCACTCCGCCGCCTTGACGGTGGGGGTACAGAGGCGGATGTACCTAGGGGACTGCATACTGGACCACCAGTATGCGATTTCGCAGCTGAAGAGGGAGTGCTCATACTCCCAGTGGATGATCGGCCGGATGGAGACGCGGATCCGGGTTATGCTGGCTGTGATGGTGGTGTTGGTGGCGGTGTTGGTGGGTTTGGTATACCACCGTGTTTAGTTGTGTTAGGATGGGAGTAGACAGGGACCGCTTTTTGATACTCTGTGTAAGCAGTTAGTGGTGATGCTAACATAGAGTGAATCTTGGGTAGTTATAATACAACCACTGGCCCTTAGGGGGGTCTCTTTTGGGGTATATCGTTATAGATACTTTTGGGTATCATTCAAGCACTGACCCATTGTGGGTTATGTCGAGATGATGCCGACATAGGCCCTATGTAGGAAAACTTAACTTATGTAATGATGACAGGAAAGTATGTGAACTGACATGGATGTAATATGTACTAATGTTTATTAATGAATGGAATGTTTGTTGTGTTTTATGATTGGAACTTGTATTAATTATATATATTTTCTTGATGTTGTGTAGAATGGCACCAAAACGTTCAGCCCAATTGTCGGAAGTGGACGTGAGCCGTTTGATTGCTCAACAGTTAGAGGCGGCGATACCGGATATAGTATCGCGCATCGCCGCCAGTATTAACAATTCGACCAATCCAGCCCCTCCGAGCAATCAAACGACCACCAATAATGACGGGGAACAAAATGTTAATCCTCCACAGAATGACAACACGATTCCGAGTAATGACGCACCGCCTAGGGTGGTCGTTACAGACAGTAATGGCCCTATACCTACGGTAGAGACGAACCGTACTGAACCGATTCGTGCATCCAGGGGATGTTCGATCAAAGACTTTATGTTGTGCAAACCTCTAGAGTTTAGCGGGTCTGAAGGACCAAATGGGTTGGTTAAGTGGATGGAGAAAATAGAATCCGTTGTGAATATCAGCAACTGCCCCGACGATTGTGTTGTTAAGTATGCTACCTGCACATTCACGGACCATGCCTTGACATGGTGGAACACGATAGTGCAGACCCGGGGTCAGGCGGCGACACACCGCATGACCTGGACAGAGCTCAAGGCTCTTGTACTGGAACATTTCTGCCCGAAAAACGAATTGCAAAAATTAGAAAATGAATTGTGGAACCTGGAGATGCAGGGGGTAGACCATTTGGGTTATACGAACCGGTTTAATGAGTTGTCGCGATTGGTACCATGGTTGGTCACCCCAGAGTCGAAGAGGGTTGAGCGTTATATTTGGGGGCTAACTCCAGTTGTAAGGAGTATAGTCAATTCTGGGGGACACCAGACGTATGAGGGTGCGGTAACGCAAGCTGGTATCGTCACGTATGATTTCGTAAGGAGCGGGTCACTGAAGGTGGCGGGAGAGTCCGCTGGGGGAAAGCGGGGTACACATGACCATAGGATCCAGGAAAAGCAGCAAGGTAAACGTGCTAGGCCCACTGCCCAGAACTACGCCATGACTAGTTCAGGCGGAAGGCAAGAACCGCAGAAGGGAACGTTTCCTAAGTGTGGGAAATGCGGTTAACACCATGGTGGCATGTGCAAAGAAGTGGTGTGCCACCGGTGCGGCAGGATTGGGCACTACGCACCGAGTTGTAGGACAAACCTGAACAACCTGAACCGACAACCGCAACCTATCCGTGCGCAGCCATTTAGGACCCAACCAGCCCGACAACCAAACCCACAAGGAAATCAAGTGATGACCACCAGCCGTGCTTGCTTTGAATGCGGCAGCACAGAGCACTTCAAGAGAAACTGTCCGAAACTGAACCAGGGAGGAAATGGGCGGCAAACCGCGGGTCAGGCATCGTCGTCCAATCCGGCGCGAGGCCGAGCATTCGTGATGGGGGCGAACGAAGCACGCCAGGACCCCAGTGTAGTGACAGGTACATTCCTCGTCTCTGATCATTACGCTTCTGTATTATTTGATACAGGCGCCGATAGAAGTTTTGTTTCCGTTAAATTCCTGTCGATAGCAAACCTTCCAATTGGTGAAACCATAGAACCTTACACCGTAGAAGTCGCTAACGGTAAAACCATGATAGTTAATCAGATAGTTCGGAATTGCCCTTTTATTCTGAACGAACAATCCTTTCTGATTGACTTGTTACCGGTAGAATTGGGTAGTTTTGACGTGATAGTGGGAATGGATTGGTTAGCACGTAAAAAAGTAGAAATAAACTGTGAAAAGAAAATCGTCAAGATCCGGGTGTCGGATGACGAAGAGGTATTAGTGCAGGGTGAGAAGTCGGGCAATATGATACCGTTTGTATCCCACCTCAAGGTGTTAAAATATATACGCCAGGGATGCGTGGCGTATCTAGCGAGCTTGACGGCCACGGATCCTGAGGAAAAACGGGTGGACGATATCCCAGTGGTACGCGAATTTCCACAAGTTTTCCCAGAGGAACTTCCTGGATTACCGCCAACCCGACAGGTCGAATTCAGAATCGACTTATTACCTCAAGCTGGCCCTGTTGCTAAGGCGCCCTACCGACTTGCACTATCCGAGATGCAAGAATTATCCAACCAGTTGCAGGAATTGTTGGATAAAGGATTTATACGTCCCAGTTATTCCCCGTGGGGTGCACCTGTACTATTCGTGAAAAAGAAGGACGGGAGCCTTAGAATGTGCATTGATTACAGGGAATTGAACAAGTTGACAATCAAAAATAGGTATCCTCTCCCCCGAATCGATGATCTGTTCGACCAGCTACAAGGTGCGAGCTACTTCTCAAAAATAGATCTTAGATCGGGATACCATCAGGTTAGAATCCAGGAGGAGGATATCCCAAAAACCGCATTCCAGACTCGTTACGGTCATTACGAGTTCTTAGTTATGCCTTTTGGGCTAACAAATGCGCCAGCAGTGTTCATGGATCTCATGAATCGAGTCTGTAAACCCTACCTCGATAAATTCGTCATTGTGTTTATTGACGATATTTTGATATACTTGAAGAGTAAAGAAGATCACGAGCAACACTTAAGATCAATTTTAGAGCTTCTAAACCAGGAGAAGTTGTATGCAAAATTCTCCAAGTGTAACTTCTGGTTACAAGAAGTGCAATTCCTTGGTCACGTCATAAACCATCAAGGAATACACGTTGATCCAAGTAAGGTTGAAGCAGTTAAGAATTGGAAGCGCCTAAATCGCCAAAGGAAATCCGCCAATTCTTAGGCTTAGCTGGATATTATCGTCGATTTATTGAGAACTTTTCCAGCATTGCCCAACCTTTAACCCTTCTAACCCAAAAGGATCGAAAGTATGAATGGGGTGAAGGGCAGGAAACGGCGTTTCAAACGCTAAAACAAAGATTGTGCCAAGCGCCAATCTTAAGTCTCCCCGACGGAGACGATGGTTTTGTCGTGTATTGTGACGCATCCCGGAGAGGGTTAGGATGCGTGTTGATGCAAAATAATAAGGTTATAGCCTATGCTTCTCGACAGTTAAAAATACACGAGAAAAATTACACTACTCATGACTTAGAACTGGGAGCAGTTATCTTCGCACTTAAAATCTGGAGACATTATCTCCATGGTACAAAGTGCACCATCTTCACCGATCATAAAAGTTTGCAACACATATTCGATCAGAAAGAACTAAATATGAGGCAACGCAGATGGGTCGAGTTATTAAGCGACTATGACTGTGACATCCGTTATCACCCCGGCAAAGCTAACGTCGTAGCCGATGCCTTGAGTAGGAAGGATCGGGTTAAGCCATTACGAGTGCGAGCGTTGGGGATGATAGTCCAGTCGAACCTTTCGGATTTGATTCGAGTCGCTCAACGCGAGTCGTTGAAAGAGGAACAAATGGAAAAAGAAGGACTTTACGGTAATGAGAAGAATTTCGAACGGCGCGAGGACGAAATTCCTTATTTCAAAAATCGGATTTGGATCCCGACCCTCCATGACCTTCGTGAATTAATCATGGACGAAGCGCATAAATCGAAATATTCCATACATCCGGGATCGGATAAGATGTACAAGGATGTGAAGGAGTTCTACTGGTGGCCGGGTATGAAAAAGGATATAGCCACCTACGTCGACAAGTGTACGACGTGTGCGAGGGTTAAGGCGGAGCACCAGAAACCCTCGGGGATGTTACAACAACCGGAAATTCCTAAATGGAAGTGGGAGCAGATCACGATGGATTTTGTGACACATCTCCCTAAGACGTCCCGAGGACATGATGCAATTTGGGTAATCGTGGATCGATTAACCAAAACAGCACATTTTATCCCGATTAGAAATAATTATAACACAGAGAGACTTGCGCAGATTTATATAAATGAAATTGTGTCTCGTCATGGGATACCCATCTCAATCATCTCCGATCGGGATAGCCATTTCACCTCCAAGCTTTGGCAAGCTGTGCAAGAAGCGCTGGGAACGCGTATTAATCTAAGCACAGCTTACCACCCTCAGACCGACGGTCAGTCTGAGAGGACCATTCAAACCCTGGAGGATTTGCTTCGTGCATGCGTACTGGATTTTAAGGAAAATTGGGATCAACATCTCCCGCTCGTTGAATTTTCCTATAATAACAGTTACCATAGCAGTATAAAAGCAGCACCGTATGAAGCATTGTATGGACGGAAGTGCCGATCACCACTCTGCTGGACTGAAGTGGGCGACACACAGGTTATTAGATCAGATCTGGTCCAGGAAACGACCAGCAAAATCCTTGAAATTAAGAACAATCTGAAGGCCGCACGGGATCGGCAGAAGAGTTATGCCGATACCCGTAGAAAGCCGTTATCATTTGAGAAAGGTGATAAAGTGTATTTGAAAGTATCACCTTGGAAAGGAGTAGTCAGATTTGGAAAGGCGGGGAAGTTAGCCCCTAGATACATTGGACCATTCTACATTACTGCAAGAATCGATCCTGTAGCATACCGATTAGAACTGCTTGATGAACTGAGTGCAGTTCACAATGTGTTTCACGTGTCGAACTTGAAAAGGTGTCTGTCGGATGAGACATCGGTGTTACCCTTAGAGGGTGTCCAAATAAGTGATAAGCTTAATTTCGTAGAGGAACCCATAGAAATAGTGGACGGGAAAATCAAGCAACTTAGACACAATAAGATCTCGTTGGTCAAAGTTAGATGGAACTCGCAACGAGGCCCAGAATATACATGGGAATGAAAGGACGAATTTCGGAAGAAATACCCCCACCTATTTCCTCAAAAGGAAGTAGTTGACGCGTAAAATTTCGAGGACGAAATTTTTATAACGGGGGGAGAATGTAACGATTCCGGCAAATTCAGGTATACCCTAGCCGGAATATACTATTTACGTGTTATTTAATACCGAATATATGAATTATAATGTGTTTATACGAGTATATAAGATTCACAGTACGAATTATACTCGAATGTATAGCTAGTCGTATTGGAATTACGATTAACCGATGAACGGTTATTGAAACCCGAACGAATCGGGGATTACATTATAGACGAAATATATGATGTTTAGTAAGGTTTACGAAGTATTAAAGCTTCGGGATGAGTGAGTTATAGCACAGAAAAAGGATTTCGATTTAATGGTACGTCGGTACGTTAAACGAAACCTTTAATAACAAACCAAGCAAGAGACAATCGATCAAGCCGAAAAAGATGCACAATTACCGACAATATGATCTGTTGAGTCAATAAATGTCATGGTTTAAGTTTTTAAAGTTTTTAAATCGGTTTTATATAAATTTTATTTTTAAGCCGAAAAAACGACCGTTTTAGCCTCGTTTTAAGCCGAATTAAGTGTTTAACCGAAAAACGAACTGAACCAGATTATCCACAACATTATCCGGATTACACAATCCAAATGTGTGGCCAAGGTTGGAGATGTGGGCCCCACCCCCACACCATACATGGACCGATCGGTCCATATGGTGCACACACACATATCATTTTCTTTTTTTAACACTTCAACTCCACATTTCTCTCAACATTCTTCAACATTCATCCAAAAACCCAAGTTTTTAAGCAAGAATCATAAGGTATAAACATGTTATTATGGTTTAATCTTGGTTTTTAATTCCAAAATCTTGAGAAAATGAGGTTTCAAGTGAAAAATGGGTGAAAACCCGAGATGAAACCGATTCTTGGATGATCAAGTGATGTATACAAGTTATACAAGGGATCTTGGTCCAAGAAAGGAGTTAAAAGAGTCAAAAACGAATTTTTAGGGTTAAAATCTTTGTTTTGGTGTTTTAACCGAAACCATGAAAGGAATGGCTTGATTGTGGGTATAACTTGCTTGGTGTGGTGTTATTGTGCTTGTAGGTGTTATATCTAGTTGCTAGCAAAGGCTAGAAAGCAAGATCTTTGCGATCTAAAGCTAGAAACACAAGGTAGTTCGGTTTTTCGTATGATTTGTGTGATTTGGACAGATTGTGGTAGACTTTGAGTTGGGTCATGAAATTTCACAGAGATGATCTACACATGAAAATATGAGATCTGTGAAATTTTGGTAATTTTTGGATAAAGGATGAATATTTGGTGAATTTAATGCTCGGTTTTGGCTAAAAATGGTGAAAAATAGCTAAACATCATGAAAAATTCTGGAAACATTCAGATAAGCTTTTTATAACATATAAAAGTCACACACAAAATTTCAGGTCCATTGGAGAAGTCTAAGTAGACTTTTCGGTAAAACGAGTTCTAGGGTTTTTCTCGCTCAGTTTTGGTGAAAATGGCATGAAAAATGAGTTTTTGGTTCTGTGAAAATTACTGGGAACTATGTGGATAGCAGGAGTCATCCCAGAAAAATTTGGGATTTTTCTAAGGTCGTTTGGTATTTTCGACATATTTGGTGTTTAAATGACGTTTAAAAATAGAAAAATAAATGTTAAATATAAAAATTAATTCTGGAAATATTTTTATAAAATTCCTTACTGTCAAAAACTGATTTGTGCAAAATTTCAAGATCCGAGACTAAACGGATAATTATTTGTGCTAAACAGAACATAAAAACAAACTTTTAAAGCTTAAAACGCGGTAAACCGGCAAAGTTCGCCTAAGCGGGCTGACTGGTGTATAAAAACCCTAAAAATGGACTATTTTCTTGAAACTAAGTTAATCAAGTAAAAATAAATCATCCGAAAGTAATTCGGATGATTTGGGTAATTTTACCCGATTTAGCAGTTTCCGGTATACTAAAGACGGAAACGGGCCCCGCGGCCAAACGGGGGTGTCTAAACCGAGCTCTAATTTCACCACTTTAATTAAAATATAAGTAACAACTATTTTCGGGTCGTATGTGACCAAACTCATTTTTGAAAACATAAAGACGGTTAACCGTGCTAGGCACGCAAAACGAGAAAACAAACTAATGGTAATTTTGACTAAAGAACTCTAAGTGATATCACAATCTAAGTCCTGAGAAGTGTTTCGGGGTTAACATTGTCCCCGGATCGTGTACGGTACTGGGTTAACAGTGTCCCCAGACGTACCGGTTAACACGAATTTAAGTTATATTAATAGAAATTGTGTAGTAACGACTTAGGGATCGTATTACAGATCCGGACCGGTAGCTGTGCACGATATTACATCTTTGCTCACAAAAAGGTGAGTTTCACGAGCCCCTTTTTATTGAACTGTTTTAAATATTTTCCCGGGGCGGAAAGCATGTTTTTATCAAAGTGTTTAAGTACATGCCGATCGCATGGAAATGAATGTATTTATATAATGTTTATTGTACGGGAATCGTACGGTAATGTATTAAGATGGTAATTGTCTGAGTTGCTAATATTGTAAGGCCCGAAACAGTGTTCTGGGTTAACAGTGTCCCCAGAGGTTATTAAATGTATTTCTGGGTTAACAGTGTCCCTAGAGGCTATTAAATGTATTTCTGGGTTAACAGTGTCCCCAGAGGTTATTAAATGTATTTCTGGGTTAACAGTGTCCCCAGAGGTTATTAAATGTGTTTCTGGGTTAACAGAGTTTTCACTTGTAGGCTCAGCATAATTACATCATTAATTTATGATTATTAAAATGATTTGTCATGGTTTATTTAAATTAGTGAAACTCACCAACTATTCGTAGTTGACCCGTTTTCTTTACATGCTTTCTAGGTACACCCAAATTGGAATGAGTGATACGTGCTTGATGATGTGTGCTATTTTGTGGAAGCTTAAGGGTCTATATTTTGTTTTAAACATGTTAACGTACTATTGGTAAAACTTATGTGATAACGCCTAGTCGGTAACGAAACTCGGAACAATGTAATACGTTTAAATTATTGTAGTGGTGTTTTCTTTATAAGCAATGATGTTGATATCAGATGTGTCTGTTGCATCCCATTTACGTTTCCGCTGCGGTTACGGGGTGTTACAATCACCCACTGACACTGACCTTCTAACTTTGTTGAAAGAAAATGCTGAGTTGAGAAGAAGAAATGAGGAGGTGACAGAGGAGAATTTGATGCTGTTAGAGAAGTTGATGCAAGCAAACTTAAGAATTCAAGCCCTGGTGCAGGAGGTTGAGAAGACCTCGTCTGCCCCAAAACAGGGGGGGAATGAATCTATACCAACTGTCTCTAGTGTAAATATTGAAGAAAATGGAACAGTTGTGTGACTGCAGACAATTTAAAATTGATTATGACTGAGTATGATGATGAAGAGGAAAGTAGTGAGGAGAGGAGGATTGAGGATGAAGAGTATGATGGTGACAGATCAGATGTTGGTGAACAAGACTATGATTACAATGAAGAAAGAATTGATGAGGAGAATGTTGAGAGAGTGGATGAGACTGAAAAGACAAATGTTGAGGAAAATGTAGAGAATGTAGCTGCAACTTATATGGCTACTGATGTTTTAACTGACATGATTGGAGTTGAGACAACTGAAGTGTTAAATGAAGGAGGTACTGCTGTTGAGGAGCCCATCACTCAAATTGAACAACCAGAATCTCCAAGAGGGCAGAGTATGATCCTGAGTTAGAGGCTCTAGAAAAAGAAATTGATGACTATGTGTTAGGACATGAAATGTCATATATATGTCCCCAGTTCTATCAGGGTAGGTCGGCGTGAGACTAAAGATAGTGAAACCTAGTTAACGTATTGTAAATGTCAAACGAAAACTGGTTCGATCGAACAAAAGGTTGATTCGATCGAACCAGGCTCATTCGATCGAACAAAGCTTCACTCGATCGAATGAGAGACTCATCCGATCGAATGAGTCTTCGATATATAAACGTTACTTAGGGATTTTCAAAGGAGAGAGCACACATAACACACATACACAGCCGACCTGTTCCCCGGAAATCCTCTCTGCCCGTCAACCCCTTCGGTCTTTTCCTCCGCACCTGGTCGTCATATCATCCTAGGAATTGCTACCGTTTGTGTCGTTGATTACCACCGAGTCGCCGTGTTAGTAGGATTCCGCACTCTAACACGTTGCCCCCGAGAATCGTTGGGAAACCGTCTCCCGATCGGTCCTAACAAAGTGGCATCAGAGCCTTTGGTTCTTGATTCTCGGTAGATTCGTGGTAAAAATTGCGTTTTTAGAGTCAAATTCGTTATTTTTACGTAAAATTTCCGGTAAAATCTTGGTTTTTGGTCTTGTGTTCATCGGTTTTGTGTCAAAAACAGTTAATATTGTCATATTTTGGTTTTTGATCAAAGGATTTCGTGTTAAAATTCGGGTTTTCGTCAAGAACGTTCTTCGCGTTCTTCGTGTTCTTCGAGTTTTTGGTTGTTTTGATCCGTTTTTGGGTTGGAATTAAGTTGTGTTTATGTTATAAGTTTAAAAATAGTCATAAAGTGGTCCTCGATCGTCAAGATTTCTTGTTTTTGTTTCAAAATCCGAATTTTCGTCAAAATCTTCTAATTTTGGAAAATCCAGATTTCTCGATCGAATCAGTCTATTTTTGGAACCCATTCGATCGAATAGCCCTCCTATTCGATCGAACAAGTTTAAACGTTGACCGAACCAGCTTTTCCCGCCTCAACATACGCTCCCTTCGTTCGATCGAATAAGTCCCAATCATTCGATCGAACCAGTACCCAACCGATCGACTTAGTCACCCATTTGATCAACCCATTCGATCAGTGTCAAATTCGATTGTCATAACCCATCCGATCGACTAAGTCAACATCAGAACCGAACCAAGACCCCATTCGATCGAACTAGTTCCCAATCGATCGAACAAGATACACAACCCGTTTCGTTCGAACCAGATACTTATCCGACCGAACCTAACACCCTATTCGATCGAAAAAGTTCCCATTCGATCGAATCAGCCTCATAACACCAGAACCTTAACCCAAACAGACATTCGATCGAGTCAGCTCACACCCGATCGAATAGACCACTCATCCGATCGAATACAACACATTCGATCAGCAGACTGTTTTTTCAACACTTAGCAAATTTTAAGTGTTTTTCAGTCTTCTCGGAGTTAAGCAAACATGTCTTCAAGTACAAGCACAACCAAGAGGATCCAGTCAATCCTCGAAAGTGACTCGGAATCGGGAAGCTATAACAAGCCTCCTAAGCTAATGGCGTTAAACGAGTTCAACACTTGGAAGACTAGATTCCAGATTCACATAACCGGTGTGAATCCTGGATTATGGGAAG